>NC_082712.1:92158344-92198344 GCF_030144855.1 Hypanus sabinus | reverse complement strand
GCGGGGAGAGTGGTACTGCGGTAAGCTCGGCAGTGCAATCCTTGAGGAAGCGCCCCGACCTCTTGGGCTTCGGGGGGGGGAGCAGTGGGGGAGGACTGGGTTGAAGCGGCACTGAGGGAGCGCCGCACGCTCTGGACTAGAGGGTCAGTGTTGAAGGATCGCCAGGTCTGGGGAAGCGGCACTGAGGGAGCGCCGCACGCTCCTGGCCGGGTGGGGGGGGTGCACTGAGGGAGAGAGAGAGCCCCTGGGCTAGTGAAGTGAGGGGGCGCCGCGAAATGCTTTTGCAGAAGCGACGTCAGGCGAGAAGTGAGGAGCATCACCTCCCACAACAACTTCACCGACACGAGAAGCACCACCAACTCCCCATTTCGTGGCATCTTGCTGTGCGCCAACAGCCACCCGCCGCCTCCTCTACTCCCCCCCCCCCCTCAGGCGATCGACCCTCCCCGGGCTGCAAGAAGGCCGACTTCTGGCAGAGTTCTCCCACCGAGGGACTGCCGGAGTTCCCTGGCACACGCCCGCGTCTCCTCCTCCGGCGCTGTCTCTTTAAGCGATTTTTTTTTAAAACACAGAAACAGCCCTTTCCTGTCGCGGGCTGTAGCCTTCCTGATTCTGGGCTGGAGCGGTCAGAGATCTTTGCAAAACGCTGGGGGCAGAGGGCAGAAAAGAGACAGAAATAAAACAGTTCTCCGCGACCTCTGACCTGGCAAACACTCCCGCTGTTGTTGTGTTTATCGGCGTCCCCGACCTACCCCAACAGGGTCCGCGAATGGGGCAGGTGAAGGTGGTCGCGCTGGCGAGGAGGAGGATCAGAGTGGGGCTGATCGTTCTGCTGACCGCGGTGGCCATCTCGCTGGCGACCTTCAGCCTGGTGGTGGCCGCCTTATCCTGGGTGGAATTCCGCAACCTCTCGAGGTCTCTGCAGGGCTGGGCGGACCACGGACAGCAAGTAAGACGGGGCGAGGGGGCGAGCGGGGGCAGCGGGGAGCTGGGAGAGCGCGGAGAAAGTTGGAGGATGGGAGGTGGAGGGGGAAGAGGGCAGGAGGAAGTCGGGGAATGAGGGGAGGGGAGTGAGAGGGGAGGGGGAGGGAACAGGAAGGGGAGGAGGGAAAAGGGGAGAGCGGGGGCTGGCATGAAATAGGCGGGAGTGTGAGTGTCTGAGGGAGGGAAACGGGCGTAAGGGACAAGGTCCCGCTCAGCTGTACGGGATGTTTAATCATGGGAGGGAGACTTTGTCAAACACCCTGGCCCCGCACGAATTGAGGTGCGGTGTGAGCAGGGCTGAGATTAGCGCTCTCCGGGAAGAGGGTGTTGTATGCCCCCCTCGGCCCTCCGAAAGCTCAAAACAAATTAGATCGCCTGGGAGAGTCCTCTAGCAAGCATGTGCCGGAGCTCGAAGCGCCGCCCCGGGGGTGTTGGTGGTGCGCGGTGTGGGAGGTGTGTTACGCTGGCAGCCGCCCGCTCACCCTACCGCCCCGGGCGAGCTCATATCGGTGGGGGCCTCCAGCCAGATGCGGCGCCGCCCACTTTCATATGTCCCCGCCCTCAGTCAGCTGCGGCCCTGCTCCTCCCAGCCGGCGCACCCCCGCACCCCGCCGTGCCCGCGCTCGCGGTGCCCCTTCCTTGCCAGCTTTGCTCCCCTCTCCCAAGTGTGCTTCACTGTTACCCCCCCATCTTTGCCCAGGAGGCGTCCCTCCTCTCAGCTGTATCTGTGCTCCCTCAGCTTATCCTGGGTACAGCCAACTCCTCCCAGCTCAGCTGCCTGATGTTCTAACCATCTGCAGATATGCTCTTCCTGTTGCCCCTCCAGCTGTTGCTGGTTCCCTCCACCTCCCACTCTAGGTCCTTCCCTCCAAAGTCATCACCACCTGTTCCCTCCCTGTGACTCCCCACTTCCTTGGGTATCTGGACCCTGAGCTCCATATTCCAGTCCCCCAACCCCTTCTGATTCTCCCTTCCCTGGCCCTTCATAAATGAGTGTTGTATTCTTTCCCCCCTCCGATAACACTCCCTCCTCACAGCCCCTCCCACAGTGTGGGGTATTGTTCTCTCTAAACTGCTCGGGTGTGCAGCCTCTGAAAGCCTGCCGCGCACACAGGCTTGGTTGCTGTGCGGATGGGATTTGCTTTTTTTTGAAATTATGCTAATACAGTTTTGAAATCTGTGTTACAAACTGCAACAATAAACACAGAACAGAAGTTGATAGCTCATTATCAATAAACAGCCAGCCTGCTGCACACCAACGCCGCGGGTCAAAACATTCTGTTTTCGCCTTTGGGCCTTCAAGTTGTTTTGACTACCTGACATTGTTTACTCTTGTTGTGACTGATGTTTGTCTAGAAAGTATGTGAGTTTTCACATTTTCATTCTAAACACCCATAGTATGCATATTCCAAAAAAAAGTTTAAAATGCCGCACAGTTTTCAGACCGTGTAGTTTCCTGCACAGAGCAATAGTTGGTCTGCACAGCTATATTTAAAAAAAAGTAGAGCGGATTTTGGCGTGGAACAGCTACCTGGGTTTGTGTGCATTCAGGTGCATTTTGTGCCACGATTTCAAGCTGCTTCCCACGTTAATCGAACTGGGCTTGGAGGTAGACACACTTGCAGGGCCCCTGACCTGGGGAAGAGGGGTGGTGGTGGGGGGGGGGGGGAACAACAGGAACCTTAAAATCTTAATGGGACAATTTGTTGCAGGTTTTGTGAGATGGGCATCCTGCTATGTTGGGATGGGCAGGCCTCCCCACACACTTCCTGCCTCTGTAATTCCCTCTGACCCCTCATTCTCTGGGTCCTCAACTCTACTCTTCTTCATTCAGTGGCCACCATTCCACTAGCAGCGGCCGTTCTCTGTTGCTCAGGTCCCGAATCTCATCTTTCAGTGGCTCTGAGCCCCCCCCCCCCCCCACATTATAAGACCATAAGACAAAGGAACAGAAGTCGGCCATTCAGCCCATCGAGTCTGCTCCGCCATTTCATCATGAACTGATCCAATCTCTCCTTCAGTCCCACTCCCCCGTCTTCTCACTATTGATGCCCCGACTACTCAGATACCTATCAATCTCTGCCTTAAATACACCCAATGACTTGGCCTCCACTGTCGCCCGTGGCAACAAATTCCACAGATTCACCACCCTCTGGCTAAAATTTTTTTTTCGCATCTCTGTTCTGAATGGGTGCCCTGCAATCCTCAAGTCATGTTCTCTCATACTAGACTCCCCCACCATGGGAAACAACTTTGTCACATCCACTCTGTCCATGCCTTTCAACATTTGAAATGTTTCTATGAGGTCCCCCCCATTCTTCTAAACTCCAAGGAGTACAGTCTTTGTGGGCTTGCCTGCAAGTCGCGGATGGGAGGAATATCAGAAAGACCCTCTTGTTATCCGAAACAGAAATGTGGGATGGCCAGTGCAGCTTAAGTTAGTGAGTGGTGGGGTGGGGAGGAGGGGGAAGAACAGGGGCAATATCTGCGACTGAGCGAATGCCAAGGCTGCTGAGGGGAAAATTACTTAAAAAGTAATTTGTTTAAGAAGCTGGGAAACTATAGGCCACTGAGCCCAACATCAGTAGTCAGAAAGTTAATGGAAGATAAGGGATTGGATATATAAGTATTTGGAATGACGGGGCCTAATTAGGAACAGTCAATATGACTTTGTGAGTGAAAGGTCATGTCTAACCAATAGAGTTTTTGAAAAGGTTTATTAGGAAAGTTGATGAGGGGAAGGCAGTGGATGTTGTCTGCATGGTCTTTTGACATGGGAAATTGTCAAGAAAGTTCGGTCACTTGGCATTCAAGATGAGGTAGTAAATTTGGCTTGGCAGGAGAGTGGTAGTAGATGGTTGCCTCTCCGACTGGAGGCCTGTGGCTAGTGGAGTGCCACAGGGATTGGTGCTGGGTCCATTGTTGTTTGTCATCTATATCAATGATCTGGGTGATAACGTGGTTAACTGGATCAGCACTTTTGTAGGTGACACCAAGATTGAGGTGTGGACAGTGTGGAAGGTTTTCAAAGCTTGCAGCAGGATCTGGACCAGTTGGAGAAGTGGGCTGATAAATGGCAGATGGAATTTGATGCAGACAAGTGCGAGGTATTGCAATTTGGAAGGACCTACCAGTGAGACTTTGAGGAATGCGGCAGAACAGGCAGATCCGGGAGTACAGACTCAGATCCATTAATCCTTGAAAAGGTGTTGCAGCTAAGTTGGGTAGTAAAGACCTTTTGGTACATCGGCCTTTATAAGTCAAAGTATTGAGTACAGGAGCTGGGATGTTATGTTGAAGTATAAGACATTGGTGAATGTCTTGTACTTTCAGGTAGGCATGGCTGATCCTGGTGTCCCAGGAGGTATTTCTCCTCCGATGATTCCTTGGGCTATGTGGGGTTTTGCTGTGCATCTGTTGTGCCCATGGTCAGTGAAGGTACCAGGCCCTTTTCCAGCCCTATACCAGCTGGAACGGAGCTGATGGCTCCAGCCTTAGCGTGTAGGAGGCAGTGTGGCCTGTCCAATCCACACTCAGAGCGCAGTGGGTTCAGCCCAGTACATCACGTCCCTCTCTTCACGACTGGGTCATCTACAGAATGTATACAGAATCATGAGGGGTATATGCCAAAGGACTCTTCCCATTGAGACTGGGACGAGGTTAAGGGTGAAAGGTGAAACTAAGGGGAACTATCTTCACTCAGAAGGTGGTGAGAGTGTGGAAAGAGTGGAAGTGATGGATCTGAGTTAAATGTCAACATTTATGAAAATTTGTATTGGTACATGGACAGGAAGGGTGAGGAGGAATGTGGTCCTGGTGCAGGCTGATGGCATGGACTAGGTGGGCTGAAGGGCCTGTAGTGCTCTGTGGCTCCAGAAAGCAGAGCCACAAAGGAACAAGGAGCGATGAAACGGAACAATAAATTGTGCGCCAGGGATCTTCCCAGAACAGAGGTGTGTAATTCCACTGGAATGCTCAAGACAGGACTGCCTGGGATGGATCGTTTCAGAGACCGGAGGGGGGTAACAAACAACCAGACAGAGGAACTCAGTGAGTTAGTCTAGGTTAATTTTATTATAGATGTACCTATGCGTCACTATGCCAACCCTGGCGTTCATTTCCCTGCGGGCATCCGCAGCAGACACAAATAAATACAATAGAATCGATGGAGACCCACACGAACAACCAATGTGGCAAACTGTGCGAACAAGAAAAACAAGTAATAGTGCTTTTTAAAAAAAATCAGACCAGGAGTTACAGAACATGAGTCCACAGTTTGTGGGATCAGTTCAGTGTTGAGGTGAGGGAGGTTATCCACGCTGGTTCAGGAGCCTGATGATTACAGGGTAGTAATAACTTTCTGAATGTGGTAGTATGGGGCCCAAGATTATTAAATAGTTGGGGGGGGGGTACGATTTAACATTGAGGGTCCGAGATGTTGTGTACTTCTAAGATTGGTCCTAACTTCTTGTGGACGCGCACTCCCCCCCCCCCCCCGCCCCAGCTCTGCGCTCTTAGACCAGCTTGTCGGCCCTGATCACACTTCGCATCCGACCCTAGAGGAAGGTCGCGACCTGAAGCTGCCCCCTCCCCTCCAAGCCTGATGGTTGCTCCAGATTCCAGCGCCCCCCCCCACCCCCGGTATTCCTTGTCTAGCGTCCATCTCGGTCTCTGCCATAGGCCAATGTTTGTCCGCCCGTCCGGAACCTGTTCTCGTCCCAAACAGCCCGTCCTGTTCAAGAAAGTCTCAGAGGGACCAGATACGTAGTGAAAGAAGGAGGTGGGTGAAGGGTCACAGTGGTTTGGAAAAGGAAAGTTTGCATGCATACACACACACACACACACACACACACACACACACACACACACACACACACACACACACACACACACACACACACACACTCACTCACTCATTCACTCTAGTAAACTCGAAGGGTCACGGGAATTCTGTGGGAGCCGGCAGGGGTTGGGAGGGAGAGGGGAGGAGCCGAACGACGCCTCTGTAAATCAGTGTTCCTGTCCAATGTCCCCTCCCCACAGAGCTGAGAGCCAAGGCCGGGAGCCAGGACCCGCTTACAGGCTTTGCTTCCGACCCACGTACCGCGAGGTTCCGGGAGCACAGTCTGGGCGGCAGAATTCCCACCGCTTCCCGGTATCCCGAAAAGTATTAACCTTCCTATTGCTGCATTTGTGTGTGTGTGTGTATGTCTCTGTCAATGTGTGACAGATCCACACACAAAATGACAGCGTGTGTCTGTGCGCGTGTTTACTGTATGTGTGAATACATCTAGTCTGTCTGTGTGTGTGTCTGTGTGCGTGTGTGTGTGTATCACTGTATGGATATCACTCTGTGTGTGTGTGTCTGCGTGCTTGTATGTGTATCACTGTATGGATATCACTCTGTGTGTGTGTCTGTGTGTGTGTGTGTCTGTGTGTGTGTGTGTGTGTATCACTGTATGGATATCACTCTGTGTGTGTGTGTCTGTGTGCTTGTGTGTGTATCACTGTATGGATATCACTCTGTGTGTGTGTGTGTGTGTGTGTGTGTGTGTGTGTATCACTGTATGGATATCACTCTGTGTGTGTGTGTCTGTGTGCTTGTGTGTGTATCACTGTATGGATATCACTCTGTGTGTGTGTGTCTGTGTGCTTGTGTGTGTATCACTGTATGGATATCACTCTGTGTGTGTGTGTGTGTGTGTGTGTGTGTGTGTGTGTATCACTGTATGGATATCACTCTGTGTGTGTGTGTGTGTGTGTATCACTGTATGGATATCACTCTGTGTGTGTGTGTGTGTGTATCACTGTATGGATATCACTCTGTGTGTGTGTCTGTGCGTGTGTGTGTGTATCACTGTATGGATATCACTCTGTGTGTGTGTGTCTGTGTGCTTGTGTGTGTATCACTGTATGGATATCACTCTGTGTGTGTGTCTGTGCATGTGTGTGTGTATCACTGTATGGATATCACTCTGTGTGTGTGTCTGTGCGTGTGTGTGTGTATCACTGTATGGATATCACTCTGTGTGTGTGTGTCTGTGTGCTTGTGTGTGTATCACTGTATGGATATCACTCTGTGTGTGTGTCTGTGTCTGTGTGCGTGTGTGTGTATCACTGTATGGATATCACTCTGTGTGTGTGTCTGTCTGTGTGTGTCTGTGTGCGTGTGTGTGTATCACTGTATGGATATCACTGTGAGTGTGTCTGTGTGTGTCTGTGTGCGTGTGTGTGTATCACTGTATGGATATCACTCTGTGTGTGTGTCTGTGCGTGTGTGTGTGTATCACTGTATGGATATCACTCTGTGTGTGTGTGTGTGTGTGTGTGTGTGTATCACTGGATATCACTCTGTGTGTGTGTGTGTGTGTGTGTGTATCACTGTATGGATATCACTCTGTGTGTGTGTGTGTGTGTGTCTGTGTGTGTCTGTGTGCGTGTGTTTGTATCACTGTATGGATATCACTCTGTGTGTGTGTGTGTGTGTGTGTGTGTGTGTATCACTGTATGGATATCACTCTGTGTGTGTGTGTGTGTGTGTGTGTGTGTGTATCACTGTATGGATATCACTCTGTGTGTGTGTCTGTGTGTGTGTGTGTGTGTGTGTGTGTGTATCACTGTATGGATATCACTCTGTGAGTGTGTCTGTGTGTGTGTATCACTGTATGGATATCACTCTGTGTGTGTGTGTGTGTGTGTGTGTGTGTGTGTGTGTGTGTGTGTGTGTATCACTGTATGGATATCACTCTGTGAGTGTGTCTGTGTGTGTGTATCACTGTATGGATATCACTCTGTCTGTGTGTGTGTCTGTGTGTGTGTGTATCACTGTATGGATATCACTCTGTCTGTGTGTGTGTGTCTGTGTGTATCACTGTATGGATATCACTCTGTGTATGTGTCTGTGTGTGTGTGTGTGTGTGTGTGTATCACTGTATGGATATCACTCTGTGTATGTGTCTGTGTGTGTGTGTGTGTGTGTGTGTATCACTGTATGGATATCACTCTGTGTGTGTGTGTGTGTGTGTGTGTGTGTGTGTGTGTGTGTGTGTATCACTGTATGGATATCACTCTGTGTGTGTGTCTGTGTGTGTATCACTGTATGGATATCACTCTGTGTGTGTGTGTCTGTGTGCGTGTATCGCTGTATGGATATCACTCATATCACTCTGTGTGTGTGTCTGTGTGTGTATCACTGTATGGATATCACTCTGTGTGTGTGTGTGTGTGTGTGTGTGTGTGTGTGTGTGTGTGTATCACTATATGGATATCACTCTGTCTGTGTGTCTGTGTGTGTGTGTGTGTGTGTGTGTATCACTGTATGGATATCACTCTGTGTGTGTGTCTGTGTGCGTGTGTGTGTGTATCACTGTATGGATATCACTCTGTGTGTGTGTCTGTGTGCGTGTGTGTGTGTATCACTGTATGGATATCACTCTGTGTGTGTGTCTGTGTGTGTGTGTGTGTGTGTGTATCACTGTATGGATATCACTCTGTGTGTGTGTGTGTGTGTGTGTGTGTGTATCACTGTATGGATATCACTCTGTGTGTGTGTGTCTGTGTGCGTGTATCGCTGTATGGATATCACTGTGTGTGTGTCTGTGTGCATGTGTGTGTATCACTGTATGGATATCACTCTGTGTGTGTGTGTCTGTGTGTATCACTGTATGGATATCACTCTGTGTGTGTGTCTGTGTGCATGTGTGTGTATCACTGTATGGATATCACTCTGTGTGTGTGTCTGTGTGCATGTGTGTGTATCACTGTATGGATATCACTCTGTGTGTGTGTCTGTGTGTGTGTGTGTGTGTGTATCACTGTATGGATATCACTCTGTCTGTGTGTGTCTGTGTGCGTATCACTGTATGGATATCACTCTGTGAGTGTGTCTGTGTGTGTGTGTGTGTGTATCACTGTATGGATATCACTCTGTGTGTGTGTCTGTGTGCGTATCACTGTATGGATATCACTCTGTGAGTGTGTCTGTGTGTGTGTCTGTGTGCGTGTGTGTGTGTATCACTGTATGGATATCACTCTGTGTGCGTGTGCGTGCGTTCCTGACCTTTTTTATTTGAGTGTCTCCCTCCGCCACCCATCCCCGCCCACTCCACCCCACAGACATCTGGGATGAAGAGGTGGCAACATACCCTCTCTCCTTCCCCACACCCTCCTGACCTCCAACCCGCTGAACTCTGGCCCCCACCCAGCCTCCCCCTCGCCCGTTAATAACTCAGTGAGGAGACCAGTCCTCAGGGTGGGTGAGTGTCATTCCAGGACTCCCAAATCCCAGCCAAGAGGAGCCTCTCAGAGGATAGGGGGAGGGAGGCTCAGCCCGAGGGGAGCATATCTAGCCTCCCACATCCCAACAACTGCCCCCTGGTGTGTGGGTTAGGGGTAGAATCTGGGTGGGAATGTGGGGAGAGTGAATCAGGATGTTCTGAAGAACCTGCTCCCCTGCTGTGTCTCATATTGATTAACAGCCAGTGGGTTAGGGGTTCCTTTCCCAACTGGAGAGAGAACTGTGTTCCCAAAGGCCCCCCCCTGCTCAAACCATCTCCATCACACCCCCTTCGCCACAAGTTATCACCCCGGCTGCCTGCCTAAACTTAACATTCTGCAATACCTCTTCAATCTCACAGTGTTCCAAAGAAAACACCTCAACAGGCCTGTCTCCGTTCAAAGTTACGAAGCTCAGTGGTGTTCTACACCCTCTGATATCGGCATTCTTGTTCATCGACCCCCGGGGGTTAGAACACAGAAGGGTGGAGTGCAGGGCAGGCCATTCAGCCTACTAAGTGTGCAAGCATTTTCCTACTCCAGATAGTCACGAGACAAAGGAAGAGCATGGGGGCACAGCAAACTCTCCCCACCACACAACAGAAAACAACAGCAACACAATCGTCAACCCCCTTCCCTCTGCACAAAAACGCAACAAGAACATTGGCACCCAAGACCCCCCCCCTTCCACATGAAACACAAGACAGTCGTTCCCCAAATCCCCTTCCCCCAAAAAACACAGCAAGAACATCATCCCCCAAATCCCCTTCCCCCAAAAAGCACAAGGCATCATCTGCAAATCCCCCTACCCCTACAAAAACACAAGAACGTTGTCGCTAAATCTCCCTCCCCCCCACAAAACACAAGAACATTGTCCCCCAAACACTCCTCCCTGCACTAAAGAACTAACAAAAATTCAACAGGAACGTCAGCCTGAGTCCTCCCCCCCCCCCGACACATCATGCTTATCTTGCTGCCAATTTATACTGAGTGTCCTCTTGTTTAGCACCCTTCTCTCTGCTTATCCTTCATATTCCTGTGTCTATCTGAATCATGTTTTTCAGACCCTATAAGAAGTATTCATTGCCCCCCCCCCCCCCGTGTTTTAATGTTTTGCAACACTGAACCATACTGGATTTAATTTGGCTTTTATGACACTGATCAATGGAAAAGATTCCTTCATGTCAAAAAGTGAAAACATTTCTGTAAATAGTTTGAATTTATTACAATTATTAGTCACAAAAGTTTGATTGCATAATTACTCACCCCCTTCAAGTCAGTATTTGGTAGATGGACTTTTGGCAGCAATTGCAGCTTTAATCCTGTGTGGTTAGGTCTCTGTCAGCTTTGCACATCTGGACACTGCAATTCTTCCCCATTCTTTACAAAACTGCTCAAGCTCTGTCAGATTGTTTGTGGATTGTGAGTGAACAGCCCTTTTCAAGTCTGGTCACAAATTCTCAATTGGTCTCAGGTTTGGACTCTGACTTGGCCACTCCAGGACATTAACTTTGTTTTTAAGCCATTCCTGTGTAGCTTTGGCTTTATGCTTGGGGTCATTGTCTTGCTGGAAAACAAACCTTCTCCCAAGTCACAGTTCTCTTGCAGACTACATCAGGTTTTCATTGGATTTCCCTGTATTTTGCTGCATTTATTTTATTCCCTACCTTCACAAGTCTTCCAGGGCCTGCTGCAGTGAAGCATCCCCACAGCACGATGCAGCCACCACCATGCTTCACGGTAAGGATGGTGTGCCAAACATAACGTTTAGTCTGATCAAACCATAGAACCTTCTTCCAGTTGACTTCAGAGTCTCCCATGTGCCTTCTGGCTAAATCTAGCTGTTTTCATGCAAATTTTTTTCAACAGTGGCTTTCTCTTTGCCACTCTCCCATAAAGCTGTGACTGGTGAAGCACCCGGGCAACAGTTGTTGTGTGCACAGTCTCTCCCGTCTCAGACACTGAAGCTTGTAACTCCTCCAGAGTTGTCATAGGTCTCTTGGTGGCCTCCCTCACTAGTCCCCTTCTTGCATGGTCACTCAGTCTTTGAGGACGGCCTACTCGAGGCAGATTTACAGCTGTTCCATATTCTTTCCATTTCTTGATGATCGACTTAACTGATATTCAGTGACTTGGAAACTTTCTTGTACCATCTCCTGACTTGTGCTTTTCAATAACTTTTTCGCAGAGTTGCTTGGAGTGTTCTTTTGTCATCATGATGTAGTTTTTGCCAGGATACTGACTCACCAGCAGTCGGACCTTCCAGATACAGGGGTATTTTTAAGACAATTGAAGCAGCTTGACTGCACACAGGTCTCCATTTACTTAATTATTTGACTCCTAGAATGAATTCGCTGCACCAGTGATGATTTGGTGTGTCATATTAAAGGAGCTGAATACTTCTGCAATCAATTACTTTGTGTTTTATATTTGTAATTAATATAGATCACTTTGTCAAGATCTGTT
Organism: Hypanus sabinus; assembly: GCF_030144855.1. Classification (NCBI taxonomy): domain Eukaryota; kingdom Metazoa; phylum Chordata; class Chondrichthyes; order Myliobatiformes; family Dasyatidae; genus Hypanus; species Hypanus sabinus. Next base: position 92,186,620 of record NC_082712.1, on the reverse strand, counting down.
TTCACTTTGACAAGGGTCTTTTTCTGTTGATCAATGTCAAAAAAGCCAAATTAAATCCATTGTGATTCAATGTTGTAAAGCAATAAAATATGAAAACTTCCGGGGGTGAATACTTTGTGAATACTTTCTACAGGCACTGTATTTATTTATAGATACAGTGACAGACTCTCCCAGCTCCATGATCCCATGCCACACAGTTACACCCATGTGACTAATTAACCTACTAGTCCACGTGTGTTTGGAATATGAGAGGAAACTGGAGCATGGGTCACGGGGAGAACGTGCAATCTCCTTACAGACCGGTGGAATTTACTCTGTGTGCTGGTGTTACACTAACTACTATTGTGCCACTCCGTAAACTCCGCCAAACTCTCCTTCCACCACTGCCTCTGATAACCCATTCTAGGCACCTATCAATCTCTGCTTAGAAAAGCTTAGCCCTCATATCACCTTTATATCTTTCCTCCGCAAAACCATTCTTGCCCTAAGGAAAAGGTTCCGACTCTCTTTCCTATCAATGCCTCTCATAAGACATAGGAACAGAAACAGGCCATTTGGCCCTATGGATCTGATCTTCCATTCTATCCTGGCTGATTTTCCCCCCTCTTCCCCCATTCTCCTGCCTTCTCCCCAATACCTTTGACACCCTGATTAATCAAGAACCTATCAGTCTCACTTTAAATGCACCCAGTGACTTGACTTCCACAATGAGTTCTACAGATTCACCACCCCTGGCTAAAGGAATTCCCCCTCATAATTAAACAAAGCTCAGTGTGACTGGGATTCTTACCTGGGGTCCATGGACCTTTGGTTCACGGTAAGGCTCCATGGTATAAAGAAGGATGCGGTCCCCTGCTCTGTCAGATCTCCCTCAGCCTCCAACGCCTATGGGAGTTCAATCCAAATTTGGCCAACCTTTGCTCAGAACTTGTACTGTATCAATCTCTTCTGCCCCCTCTAGTGCAGGATAGATCTCTAATCCAGGCAAATTTCTTTCTGCACCCTCTAATTCAGGCAGATCTCTTCTGCACCCTCCCCACATCCTCCTCTAATGAATTTTTAGTTATATTTTAAGTTGTACGCCAGCAACTGGGGGGTGTGTGTGGTGTGTGTGTGTGTGTGTGTGTGTGTGTGTGTGTGTGTGTGTGTGTGTGTGTGTGTGTGTGTGTGTGTGTGTGTGTGTGTGTGTGTGTGTGTGTGTGTGTGTGTGTGTGAGAGTGTGAGTGTGAGTGTGAGTGTGAGTGTGTGTGGTGTTATACCCTGACTCCCACCTATTGCCTCTATCGTCCAGGATTTCTGTAGATCGGGATTATAGATGACATTCCCCTCCACTAGACTCCAGAATGGCTAACGACTCTCCTGACCCCTGACATATGGAGGAGGACACGGATGATTTTGAATGAGTTTTTAATTCAAACATAGATGGAGCCACACGGCCTCTCGAGTCCATGCTAGGTTATGAACCCATGGTACTCTCCCCACCCCCACATTTAACCCATTTGCACACTAATTCCCCCCAGAATCTATCCCTCACCACACGAGGGGGTAATTTCCATCAGACAGTTAAACCACTAAATGAACTGCATGTCGCTGGGATGTGGGAGGGAACTAACACACCCGGGCAAAAACCTGTGTAGTCCCAGGGAGAATGTGGAAAATGCACATGTGCACACACACACACACACACACACACACACAGATTGGAAACATAAATTGGGAACAGATGTTCTCCGGAAAATTCAAACAACACGCACAAAGTGCTGGTGGAACACAGCAGGCCAGGCAGCATCTATAGGGAGAAGCACTGTCGATGTTTCGGGCCGAGTCCCTTCTGTCCAGCATCTGCAGATTTCCTCGTGTTTGTTCTCAGGGAAATGTATGGAAGAAATGTGGCAAATGTTCAGGGGATATTTGCGTGGTGTTCTGCAAAGGTATATTCCAATGAGACAGGGAAAGGATGTTAGAATACAGGAAACATGGTGTACAAAGGCTGGTGTAAATCTAGTCAAGAAGAAAAGAAAAGCTTATGAAAGGTTCAAAAGATAGAGATCTCGAAGATTATAAGGCTAGCAGGAAGGAGCTGAAGAAAGAAATTAGGAGAGCCAGAAGGGGCCATGAGAAGGCCTTGGCAGACAGGATTAAAAAAAATCCAAGGCATTCTACAAATATGTGAAGAGCAAGAGGGTAAGACGTGAGAGAATAGGACCAATCAAGTGTGACAGTGGAAAAGTGTGTATGGAACCGGAGGAGATAGCAGAGGTACTTAATGAATACTTTACTTCAGTATTCACTGTGGAAAAGGATCTTGGTGATTGTAGGGATGACTTGCAGCAGACTGAAAAGCTTGAGCATGTAGATATTAAGAAAGAGGATATGCAGGAGATTTTGAAAAACATCAAATTGGATAAGTCACCAGGACTGGACGAGATGTACCCCAGGCTACTGTGGGAAGCAAGGGAGGAGATTGCTGAGCCTCTGGCAATGATCTTTGCATCATCAATGGGGATGGGAGAGGTTCTGGAGGATTGGAGGGTTGAAGATGTTGTTCCTTTATTCAAGAAAGGGAGTAGAGTTAGCCAGGAAATTATAGACCAGTGAGTCTTACTTCAGTGGTTGGTAAGTTGATGAAGATCCTGAGAGGCAGGATTTATCAACATTTGGAGAGGCATAATATGATTAGGAATAGTCAGCATGGCTTTGTCGAAGGCAGGTTGTGCCTTACGAGTCTGATTGAATTTTTGAAGATGTGACTAAACACATTGATGAAGGTAGAGCAGTAGATGTAGTATATATGGATTTCAGTAGGGCTTATTGAGAAAGTAAGGAGGCATGGAATCCAAGGGGACATTACTTTGTGGATCCAGAACTGGCTTGCCCACAGAAGACAAAGAGTCGTTGTAGACGGGTCATATTCTACATGGAGGCCGGTGACCAGCGGTGTGCCTCAGGGATCTGTTCTGGGACCTCTACTCTTTGTGATTTTTATAAATGACCTGGATGAAGAACTGGAGGGATGGGTTAGTAAGTTTGCTGATGACACAAAGGTTGGGGGTGTTGTGGAGGGCTGTCAGAGGTTACAACGGAACATTGATAGGAAGCAAAACTGGGTTGAGGAGTGGCAGATGGAGTTCCACCCAGATAAGTGTGAAGTGGTCCATTTTGGTAGGTCAAATATGATGGCAGAATATAGTATTAATGGTAAGACTCTTGGCAGTGTGGAGGATCAGAGGGATCTTAGGTTCGGAGTCCATAGGACACTGAAGGCTGCTGTGTAGATTGACTCTGTGGTTAAGAAGGCATACGGTGCATTGGCTTTCATCATTTGTGGGATTGAGTTTAGGAGCCAAGAGGTAATGTTGCAGCTATAGAGGACACTGGTCAGACCCTGCTTGGAGTACTGTGCTCAGTTCTGGTCACCTCACCGCACTATGATGTGGAAATCATAGAAAGGGTGCAGAGGAGATTTACAAGGATGTTACCCGGATTAGGGAGCATCCCTTATGAGAATAGGTTGAGAGAACTTGGCCTTTTTTCCTTGAAGCAACAGAGGATGAGAGGTGACCTGATAGAGGTGTATAAGATGATGAGAGGCATTGATCGTGTGGATAGTCAGTGGCTTTTTCCCAGGGCTGGAATGGCTAACACGAGAGGGCACAGTTTTAAGGTGCTTGGAAGAAGGTACAGAGGAGATGTCAGGGTAAGTTTTTAAAGTTTTTATGCAGAGAGTGGTGAGTGCATAGACTGGGCTGCCGGCAACGATGGCGGAGGCGGATATGATAGGGTCTTTTAAGAGACTCCTAGACAGGTACATGGAGCACAGAAAAATAGAGGGCTGTGGGTAATTTCTAAGATAAGGACATGTTCAGCACAGTATTGTGGGCCAAAGGGCCTGTATTGTGCTGTAGGTTTTCTATGTTTCTTAGTATTTATTGTGAATGCCCACAAGAAAATCGATAGGTATGTAGATAGATAGACACTTTATTGATCACAAAGGAAATGACAGTGTCACAGTAGCTTTATAAGTGTACAGATAAACAAATGTCAGAAGGGAAGTCAGAAAGAATAAAATACAAGTTATCTCAAACAGTCTTAACAGGGCGTCCCCAGCTCTCGGTTGATTCATGGTGAACATCTGGGCCAGAGGAACTGCACCCTAGGGTTCTGAAAGAGGTGGCGGTAGAGATTACGGAAGCATCAGTAATGATTTTTCAAAAATCATTGGACTCTGGCATGGTGCCAGAGGACTGGAAAATTGCAAATGTCACTCCACTCTTTAAGAAAGGAGGAAGGCAACAGAAAGGAAATTATAGACCAGTTAGCTTGACCTCAGTGGCTGGGAAGATATTAGACTCAATTGTTAAGGATGAGGTGAAGGAGTACTTGGTGACACAGGACAAGATAGTACAAAGTCAGCATGGTTTCCTTCAGGGAAAATCCTGCCTGATGAACCTGGTAGGAATTGTTTGAGGAGAGTACAAGTAGGATAGATAAAGGGGTTGCAGTGGATGTTGTAAATTTGGATTTTCAGAAGGCCTTTGACAAGGTGCCATGCATTAAGCTGCTTGCCAAGGTAGTTACAGGAAAGTTACTGGCAAGGTTAGAGCATTGGCTGATTGGTAGGAGGCAGTGAGTGGGAATAAAAGGATCCTTTCCTGCTTGGCTTCCAGTGACTAGTGGTGTTCCGCAGGGGTTGGGACCACTTCTTTTTATGCTGTATATCAATGATTTAGATGATGGAATCGATGGTTTTGTTGCCAAGTTGCAGATAGCACAACGATTGGTGGAGGGGCAGGTAGTGTTGAAGAAACAGGTAGGCTGCAGAGTGAGATTGGGCAAGAAAGTGCCAAATGAAATACAATATTTGAAAGCACATGATCATCCACTTTGGTAGAAAAAGTAAATGTACAGACTACTTTCTAAAAGGGGAGACAATTCTAAAATCTGAGATGCAAAGGGACTTGGGAGTCCTTATGCAAAACACTCTAAAGGTTAACTTGTAGGTTGAGTCGGTGGTGAGGAAGGCAAATGCAATCTTAGCATTCATATCAGGGGGTCTAGAATACAAGAGCAAGGATGTGATGCTGAGGCTTTATAAAACACTGGTGAGACTTCACCTCGAGTATTGTAAATGGTTTTGGGCCCCTCGTCTTAGAAAAGATGTGCTGGCATCGGAGAGGGTTCAGAAGAAACACTGGGAAAGATCATTTGATTCCAAACGGTTGGTTTATTGATCTCTGGTGCTTCCCGCTCCCTCCTCTCTCCCTTCCCCTTTTCCCAACCATGATTCCCCTCTCCCTGCCCCCTTCCCACACACAGTCCAGAGCAGAGACCCAGATCAGAATCAGGCTTATCATCGCTCACATGTGCCATGACTTGTTTTCTTCAGGCAGCAGTGCAGTGCAATGTAGTTACTACAGTACTCTGCGAAGGTCTTGGGCACCCTAGCAATATACACGTGTCTAAGGCTATTGCACTGTACTATGGGTACTTTGATAATCGATTGACTATGAAGTTAAAAAAAATAAGTAATGTAGGAAAAGAACAAAATGGTGAGGTAATATTCCCAAGTTTACAGAATGTTCAGAAGCCTGAGGGCAGAGGGGAAGAAGCTGTTCCTAAAACATTGAGTGTGCATCTTCAGGCGCCTGGATCTCTGCCCCGATGGTAGTAATGAGAAGAGGGCATGTCATACAGAAACTTGCGGGTTGTGAGAGGTGGTATTGAAATGGAAAAGTGCGGACAGAATTGTCCCTCTGAACAAGGCCGCTGGGGAGGCTGCAGCAAATATTTGCTGTTGGGACGTTGGTCTCAATGAACGTTCAGTCACTCCGTGTGAGGAGCAGTGTCAGAGCTGGCAGCCTCCAGAGTGTTTACTGACGAGGAACAGGGAACATAGCACAGTGCAGGCACTCTGTCCCACGGAGCAGTGCCAGGGAGATTCTCTGCCGAACGCCAGCAGGCTGACGGCGCACGCACACGCCAGTCGGAATTATCACAGTGCGGGAGGAGGCCATTCCTCCCCCCTGCACCACCTTCCAGCCACAGATGATTCTCGCTTGCGTTCAGGCGTGTCAAGACGCGAGGCAGGCAGGTACAAGGCACTGGGTGCAGGAACGAGGTAATCGGGCTGCAGCTAGTCATAGGGCCATAAGAGATAGGAGCAGAATCAGTCCATTCAGCCCATCACATCCTCACTACCACTCCATCATGGCTGATTTACTTTCCCTCTCAGCCTCTCCCCACCCTGACTAATCAAGGACCTATCATCCTCCACTTCAAGTATAGCGAATGACATCCTCCACAGCTGTCCCGTGGCAATGAATTCCACAGATTCACCACTCTTGACGAAATAAATTCGGCCTCAGCTCTCTCTAAAGGGACGTCCTTGTATTCTGAGGCTCTGCCCTCTGGCACAGTCAGACTCTCATCATACTCTCCACATCCAATAATTGATAGCTTTCTGTGAGAACCCCCCATTCAATCTTCTGAACTCCAGCGAGTACAGGCCCAGAGCCTTAAAATGCTCCTTGGATGTTAACCCTTTCATTCCCGGGATCATCCTTGTAAACCTCGCCTTGACCCTCTCCAGTGGCAGCACGTTCTCTCTAGATGAGAGGTCCAGTACTGCTCACGACACTCCAAGTGTGGTTTCACCAACGCACTAGCCTTGAGCTGACACCGACTCTGTATTTCTTTCTGACCGAGAAGCCCATTATGTCCGTGCTAGCTCACGGATTATAAATCATAAAGCAGATCCTTCAGCCCAACTGGTCCATGCTAACCCATATGGGACCCTGGGCACACCCCACTTGGAGTACTGTGCTCAGTTCTGGTCGCCTCACTACAGGAAGGATGTGGGAACCATAGAAAGGGTGCAGAGGAGATTTACAAGGATGTTGCTGGGATTGGGGAACACGCCTTTTGAGAATAGGTTGAGATAACTCGGCCTTTTCTCCTTGGAGCGATGGAGGATGAGAGGTGACCTGATAGAGGTGTATAAGATGATGAGAGGCATTGATCGTGTGGATAGTCAGAGGCTTTTTCCCAGGGCTGAAATGGTTGCCACAAGAGGACACAGGTTTAAGGTGCTGGGGAGTAGGTACAGAGGAGATGTCAGGGGTAAGTTTTTTACTCAGAGAGTGGTGAGTGCATGGAATGGGCTGCCAGCAAAGGTGGTGGAGGCGGATACGATAGGGTCTTTTAAGAGATTTTTGGATAGGTACATGGAGCTTAGTAAAATAGAGGGCTATGTGTAAGCTAGTAATTTCTAGGGTAGGGACATGTTCGGCACAACTTTGTGGGCCAAAGGGTGTGTATTGCGCTGTACGTTTTCTATGTTTCTATCTCAGCTAGGTCCATTTGCCTCAAATCCCTCTAAAAGTTTACTGTTGGAGTATCTTTTACATGTTGTTACTGTCCCTGCCTCAACACTTCATCTGGCAGCTTGTCCCAAGGATGGGTGAAGAGATTTCCCCTCGGGTTCCAGTAAAATCTCTTTCCCCTCACCTTAAATCCGTGCCCTCTAGTCTTTGATGCTTCAACCCAGGGAAAAGACTGTATGCGTCTATCTGCAGTACTGTGGAAAGACTGTGAGCGTCTATCTGCAGTACTGTGCAAAGACTGTGTGTGTCTGTCTGCAGTACCATGCAAAGACTGTGTGCAACTGTCTGCAGTACCGTGCAAAGACTGTGTGCAACTGTCTACAGTACTGTGCAAAGACTGTGTGTGTCTGTCTGCAGTACTGTGCAAAGACTGCGTGCGTCTATCTACAGTACTGTGCAAAGACTGTGTGTCTATCTGCAGTACTGTGCAAAGACTGTGTGCGTCTATCTGCAGTACTGTGCAAAGACTATGTGCGTCTGTCCGCAGCACTGTGGAAAGACTGTATGCGTCTGTCTACAGTACTGTGCAAAGACTGTGTGCGTCTATCTGCAGTACTGTGCAAAGACTGTGTGCGTCTATCTGCAGTACTGTGCAAAGACTGTGTGCATCTGTCTGCAGTACTGTGCAAAGACTGTGTGCGTCTATCTGCAGTGCTGTGCAAAGACTGTGTGTCTGTCTACAGTACTGTGCAAAGACTGTGTGTCTGTCTACAGTACTGTGCAAAGACTGTGTGCATCTGTCTGCAGTACTGCGCAAAGACTGTGTGCGTCTGTCTGCAGTACTGCGCAAAGACTGTGCGCGTCTGCAGTATTGCGCAAAGACTGTGCGCGTCTGTCTGCAGTACTGCGCAAAGACTGTGCGCGTCTGTCTGCAGTACTGCGCAAAGACTGTGCGTGTCTATCTGCAGTACTGTGCAAAGACTGTGCGCGTCTGTCTACAGTACTGTGCAAAGACTGTGTGCATCTGTCTGCAGTACTGTGCAAAGACTGTGTGCGTCTGTCTGCAGTACTGTGCAAAGATTGTGTGCGTCTGTCTGCAGTACTGTGCAAAGACTGTGTGTGTCTGTCTGCAGTACTGTGCAAAGACTGTGTGCGTCTATCTGCAGTACTGTGCAAAGATTGTGTGTCTATCTGCAGTACTGTGCAAAGACTGTGTGCGTCTGTCTGCAGCACTGTGCAAAGACTGTGTGCGTCTGTCTGCAGCACTGTGGAAAGACTGTGCGTCTGTCTGCAGCACTGTGGAAAGACTGTGTGCGTCTGTCTGCAGTACTGTGCAAAGACTGTATGTGTATCTGCAGTACTGTGCAAAGACTGTGTGCGTCTGTCTGCAGTATGTGCAAAGACTGTGTGCGTCTGTCTGCAGTACTGTGCAAAGACTGTGTGCGTCTATCTGCAGTACTGTGCAAAGACTGTGTGTGTCTGTCTGCAGTACTGTGCAAAGACTGTGTGTCTATCTGCTGTACTGTGCAAAGACTGTGTGTGTCTGTCTGCAGCACTGTAGAAAGACTGTGTGCGTCTGTCTGCAGTACCGTGCAAAGACTGTGTGCAACTGTCTACAGTACTGTGCAAAGACTGTGTGCATCTGTCTACAGTACTGTGCAAAGACTGTGTGTCTATCTGCAGTACTGTGCAAAGACTGTGTGCGTCTGTCTGCAGTACTGTGCAAAGACTGTGTGCGTCTATCTGCAGTACTGTGCAAAGACTGTGCGTCTGTCTACAGTACTGTGCAAAGACTGTGTGTCTATCTGCAGTACTGTGAAAAGACTGTGTGTCTGTCTGCAGTACTGTGCAAAGACTGTGTGCGTCTGTCTACAGTACTGTGCAAAAACTGTGTGTCTATCTGCAGTACTTTGCAAAGACTGTGTACGTCTGTCTACAATACTGTGCAAAGACTGTGTGTGTCTGTCTACAGTACTGTGCAAAGACTGTGTGTCTAGCTGCAGTACTGTGCAAAGACTGTGTGCGTCTATCTGCAGTACTGTGGAAAGACTATGTGCGTCTGTACGCAGCACTGTGGAAAGACTGTGTGCGTCTGTCTACAGTACTGTGCAAAGACTGTGTGCGTCTATCTGCAGTACTGTGCAAAGACTGTGTGCGTCTATCTGCAGTACTGTGCAAAGACTGTGTGTCTATCTGCAGTACTGTGCAAAGACTGTGTGTCTGTCTGCAGTACTGCGCAAAGACTGTGCGCGTCTGTCTGCAGTACTGCGCAAAGACTGTGCGCGTCTGTCTGCAGTACTGCGCAAAGACTGTGCGCGTCTGTCTGCAGTACTGCGCAAAGACTGTGCACGTCTGTCTGCAGTACTGCGCAAAGACTGTGCGCGTCTGTCTGCAGTACTGCGCAAAGACTGTGCGCGTCTGTCTGCAGTACTGCGCAAAGACTGTGCGCGTCTGTCTGCAGTACTGCGCAAAGACTGTGCGCGTCTATCTGCAGTACTGTGCAAAGACTGTGCGCGTCTGTCTACAGTACTGTGCAAAGACTGTGCGTCTGTCTGCAGTACTGCGCAAAGACTGTGTGCGTCTGTCTGCAGTACTGTGCAAAGACTGTGTGCGTCTATCTGCAGTACTGTGCAAAGATTGTGTGTCTATCTGCAGTACTGTGCAAAGACTGTGTGTGCCTGTCTGCAGCACTGTGCAAAGAGTGTGTGTGTCTGTCTGCAGCACTGTGGAAAGACTGTGTGCATCTGTCTGCAGTACTGTGCAAAGACTGTATGTGTATCTGCAGTACTGTGCAAAGACTGTGTGCGTCTGTCTGCAGTATGTGCAAAGACTGTGTGCGTCTGTCTGCAGTACTGTGCAAAGACTGTGTGCGTCTATCTGCAGTACTGTGCAAAGACTGTGTGTGTCTGTCTGCAGTACTGTGCAAAGACTGTGTGTCTATCTGCTGTACTGTGCAAAGACTGTGTGTGTCTGTCTGCAGTACTGTGCAAAGACTGTGTGTGTCTATCTGCAGTACTGTGCAAAGACTGTGTGTCTGTCTACAGTACTGTGCAAAGACTGTGTGTCTGTCTACAGTACTGTGCAAAGACTGTGTGCGTCTGTCTGCAGTACTGCGCAAAGACTGTGCGTGTCTATCTGCAGTACTGTGCAAAGACTGTGCGCGTCTATCTGCAGTACTGTGCAAAGACTGTGCGCGTCTATCTGCAGTACTGTGCAAAGTCTGTGCGTCTGTCTGCAGTACTGTGCAAAGACTGTGTGCGTCTGTCTGCAGTACTGTGCAAAGACTGTGTGCGTCTGTCTACAGTACTGTGCAAAGACTGTGTGCGTCTGTCTACAGTACTGTGCAAAGACTGTGTGCGTCTGTCTACAGTACTGTGCAAAGACTGTGTGTCTGTCTACAGTACTGTGCAAAGACTGTGTGCGTCTGTCTACAGTACTGTGCAAAGATGGTGCATATATGTGTTTGGTAAGTTGATGAAGATCCTGAGAGGCAGGATTTATGAACATTTGGACAGGCATAATATGATCAGGAATAGTCAGCATGGCTTTGTCAAAGGCAGGTCGTGCCTTACGAGCCTGATTGAATTTTTTGAGGATGTGATTAAACACATTGATGAAGGTAGTGTATATGGATTTCAGCAGGGCATTTGATAAGGTGCCCTATGCAAGGCTTATTGAGAAAGTAAGGAGGCATGAGATCCAAGGGGACATTGCTTTGTGGATCCAGAACTGGCTTGCCCACAGAAGGCAAAGAGTGGTTGTAGATGGGTCATATTCTGCATGGAGGTTGGTGACCAGTGGTGTGCCTCAGGGATCTGTTCTGGGACCATTACTCTTTGTGATTTTTATAAATGACCTGGATGAGGAAGTGGAGAGATGGGTTAGTAAATTTGCTGATGACACAAAGGTTGGGGGTGTTGTGGATAGTGTGGAGGGCTGTCAGAGGTTACAGCAGGACATTGATAGGATGCAAAACTGGGCTGAGAAGTGGCAGATGGAGTTCAACCAAATAAGTGTGAGGTGGTTCATTTTGGTAGGTCAAATATGATGGTAGAATATAGTATTAATGGTAAGACTCTTGGCAGTGTGGAGAATCAGAGGGATCTTGGGGTCCGAGTCCATAGGACACTCAAAGCTGCTGTGCAACTTGACTCTGTGGTTATGAAGGCATATGCTGTATTGGCCTTCATCATTCGTGGGAGGGGTGTGGGACAGGTGGCAAAGGAGTTCCAGGGGTGGAGGGTGGTGCAAGTGGAGATGTACCCAGCTCTGAGACACCAGGCAAGATCATTTGATTCCAAGTGACTGGTATTCGCTCTACATTCGGCTCTACAATTCAACCACCAGGGGCAAGACATGTTAAGTGCCGGGGTTAGGACTGAGCTTAAGTTACCACTCAATGCATTTTAGTAAACTATTTAAGAACTTTTTAAAAGCTATTTATTAATGCTTTTTGGGAGGGTGATTTTAGATGCATATCATATTTATACTGAGTTAAATACTGTATGTAATTAGTTTTGCTACAATAAGTGTATGGGACACTTGAATTTCCCCTTGGGGATATCTATCTATCTATTGATCATTATAGAATGTGCTCCAGCTCCCTGCCTTCCCCTTTTCCCACCCATGATTCCCCTCTCACTGGCCCCTCCAGAGACCCAGATCAGAATCAGGTTTATCATCACTCACACCTGTGTCGCAGCAGTGCCGGGCACTACGCAACCTTACTACAGTACTGTGGACACCCTGTATGTGCCTCAGACTTTTACAGTACCTTATGCTGTAATACACCTTAATCAGATCAGCGTCTCAGCCTCTGCTCCAGGGGATAAAGTCCCAGCCTGCCCAACCTCTCCCGAAAACACAGGCCCTCAAGTCCTGGCATCATCCTTATAAATTCTCTTTGTATCCTTTCCAGTTTTATGACATCTTTCTGAAAACTAGCTAAATGGACACGTGCAGTACTACAGGTGTGGCATCATCTGCTAATTCCCCTGCTAACAAACACACACGCACGCACGCACACAGACATGCACGCACGCGCACACATAGACACGCACACGCACACACACGCACACACACACACACACACACACACACACACACACACACACACACACACACACACAGGGACACACACAGGGACACGCACACACACACACACACACACACACACACACACACACACACACACACACACACACAGGGACACACACATAGACACGCACACGCACACACACACACGCACGCGCACACACACACACACACACACACACACACACAGGGACACACACATGCACACGCACGCACGCGCACACACACGCACACACACACACACAGGGACACACACATGCACACGCACACACGCACGCACGCACGCACACACACACACACATGCACGCACATGCACACAGACACACACACACACGCACACACACACACACATGCACGCACATGCACACAGACACACACACACACACACACACACACACACACACACACACACACACACACACACGAACACAACTCCCGCACAACTCCTTTAAATGTTCAGCCTCTCACCTTAAATGTCTGCCCTCTAGTACTTGACAAAACCTTCCCAACCATTCGACACATTACATGAAACGCTGTTACAGGAAAGCAGCATCCAGCATCAGGAACCCCCACCACCCAGGCCAGGCTCTGTGCTCTCTGCTGCCACCAGGAAGAAGCTACAGGAGGCTCAGGACTCACACCAGCAGGTTCAGGAACAGTTATTACCCTCAACCAACAGGCTCTTGAACCAAAGGGGTTAGTACTGTGCAAAGACTGTGTGCGTCTATCTGCAGTACTGTGCAAAGACTGTGTGTCTATCTGCTGTACTGTGCAAAGACTGTGTGTGTCTGTCTGCAGTACTGTGCAAAGACTGTGTGTGTCTGTCTACAGTACTGTGCAAAGACTGTGTGTGTCTATCTGCAGTACTGTGCAAAGACTGTGTGAGTCTGTCTACAGTACTGTGCAAAGACTGTGTGTGTCTATCTACAGTACTGTGCAAAGACTGTGTGCGTCTATCTGCAGTACTGTGCAAAGACTGTGTGTGTCTATCTGCAGTACTGTGCAAAGACTGTGTGCGTCTGTCTACAGTACTGTGCAAAGACTGTGTGCGTCTGTCTACAGTACTGTGCAAAGACTGTGTGTCTATCTCCAGTACTGTGCAAAGACTGTGTGCGTCTGTCTGCAGTACTGTGCAAAGACTGTGTGTGTCTATCTGCAGTACTGTGCAAAGACTGTGTGCGTCTGTCTACAGTACTGTGCAAAGACTGTGTGTCTGTCTACAGTACTGTGCAAAGACTGTGTGTGTCTATCTGCAGTACTGTGCAAAGACTGTGTGCGTCTATCTGCAGTACTGTGCAAAGACTGTGTGCGTCTGTCTACAGTACTGTGCAAAGACTGTGTGCGTCTGTCTACAGTACTGTGCAAAGACTGTGTGTCTATCTACAATACTGTGCAAAGACTGTGTGCGTCTGTCTACAGTACTGTGCAAAGACTGTGTGTCTATCTACAGTACTGTGCAAAGACTGTGTGCGTCTGTCTACAGTACTGTGCAAAGACTGTGTGCGTCTGTCTACAGTACTGTGCAAAGACTGTGTGCGTCTGTCTACAGTACTGTGCAAAGATGGTGCATATATGTGTTTGGTAAGTTGATGAAGATCCTGAGAGGCAGGATTTATGAACATTTGGAGAGGCATAATATGATTAGGAATAGTCAGCATGGCTTTGTCAAAGGCAGGTCGTGTCTTATGAGCCTGATTGAATTTTTTGAGGATGTGATTAAACACATTGATGAAGGTAGTGTATATGGATTTCAGCAAGGCATTTGATAAGGTGCCCTATGCAAGGCTTATTGAGAAAGTAAGGAGGCATGAGATCCAAGGGGACATTGCTTTGTGGATCCAGAACTGGCTTGCCCACAGAAGGCAAAGAGTGGTTGTAGATGGGTCATATTCTGCATGGAGGTTGGTGACCAGTGGTGTGCCTCAGGGATCTGTTCTGGGACCCTTACTCTTTGTGATTTTTATAAATGACCTGGATGAGGAAGTGGATGGATGGGTTAGTAAATTTGCTGATGACACAAAGGTTGGGGGTATTGTGGATAGTGTGGAGGGCTGTCAGAGGTTACAGCAGGACATTGATAGGATGCAAAACTGGGCTGAGAAGTGGCAGATGGAGTTCAACCAAATAAGTGTGAGGTGGTTCATTTTGGTAGGTCAAATATGATGGTAGAATATAGTATTAATGGTAAGACTCTTGGCAGTGTGGAGAATCAGAGGGATCTTGGGGTCCGAGTCCATAGGACACTCAAAGCTGCTGTGCAACTTGACTCTGTGGTTATGAAGGCATATGCTGTATTGGCCTTCATCATTCGTGGGAGGGGTGTGGGACAGGTGGCAGAGGAGTTCCAGGGCTGGAGGGTGGTGCAAGTGGAGATGTACCCAGCTCTGAGACACCAGGCAAGGTCATTTGATTCCAAGCGACTGGTATTCGCTCTACATTCGGCTCTACAATTCAACCACCAGGGGCAAGACATGTTAAGTGCCGGGGTTAGGACTGAGCTTAAGTTACCACTCAATGCATTTTAGTAAACTATTTAAGAACTTTTTAAAAGCTATTTATTAATGCTTTTTGGGAGGGTGATTTTAGATGCATATCATATTTATACTGAGTTAAATACTGTATGTAATTAGTTTTGCTACAATAAGTGTATGGGACACTGGAAAAATGTTGAATTTCCCCTTGGGGATGAATAAAGTATCTATCTATCTATTGATCATTATAGAATGTGCTCCAGCTCCCTGCCTTCCCCTTTTCCCACCCATGATTCCCCTCTCACTGCCCCCTCCAGAGACCCAGATCAGAATCAGGTTTATCATCACTCACACCTGTGTCGCAGCAGTGCCGGGCACTACGCAACCTTACTACAGTACTGTGGACACCCTGTATGTGCCTCAGACTTTTACAGTACCTTATGCTGTAATACACCTTAATCAGATCAGCGTCTCAGCCTCTGCTCCAGGGGATAAAGTCCCAGCCTGCCCAACCTCTCCCGAAAACACAGGCCCTCAAGTCCTGGCAACATCCTTATAAATTCTCTTTGTATCCTTTCCAGTTTTATGACATCTTTCTGAAAACTAGCTAAATGGACACGTGCAGTACTACAGGTGTGGCATCATCTGCTAATTCCCCTGCTAACAAACACACATGCACGCACGCACACAGACATGCACGCACGCGCACACATAGACACGCACACGCACACACACGCACGCACGCACACACACACACTCTCACACACACACACACAGGGACACGCACGCACGCACACACACACACACACACACACACACACACACAGGGACACGCACGCACACGCACCCACACACACACACACACATGCACGCACATGCACACAGACACACAAACACACACACACACACACACACACACACACACACACACACGAACACAACTCCCGCACAACTCCTTTAAATGTTCAGCCTCTCACCTTAAATGTCTGCCCTCTAGTACTTGACAAAACCTTCCCAACCATTCGACACATCTACATGAAACGCTGTTACAGGAAAGCAGCATCCAGCATCAGGAACCCCCACCACCCAGGCCAGGCTCTGTGCTCTCTGCTGCCACCAGGAAGAAGCTACAGGAGGCTCAGGACTCACACCAGCAGGTTCAGGAACAGTTATTACCCTCAACCAACAGGCTCTTGAACCAAAGGGGATAACTTCATTCAACTTCACTGAAATGTTCCCACAACCTATAGATCCACTTTCAAGGAATCTTCGTCTCATGTTCTCGATATTTATTATTATGATTTCTTCTTTCTGTATTTTCAGTTTGTTTTCTTTGCACACTGGTTGAATGCTCAAGTTGGGCAGTCTTGCATTGATTCTGTTATTCTGTAGAGTTATTGAGTATGCCCACAAGGAAAGCAATCAATCTCAGTGTTGTATATGGTGACAGGTATTACTTTAATAATAAAATTTACTTTGAGCTTTTGAACTTTAAAGGCAAACATGACATGTCCTAATGAGCTATGAATGGCCAATTTCATAAGACAGAATTAGGCCATTTGAGTCTGGTTTGCCCATCATAGATGATTTATTACCCTTCTCTACCCCATTCTCACCATTACCCTTGGCGACTTTGCAGACAAGCAGTGGGAGAGCCCCTGCTCTCTGGCGTTTGCTCGATGCTGCCCTCCAGTGTTCACTGGAAGAACACACTGGACCAGGACAACTCACAGGCATAACTCACTAGTCCTTTCAATATTCAATAGGCTTCAATGAGATACCCCCTCGTTCTTCTAAACTGTAGCAAGTACAAGCCTGGAGCTTACAAACTCTCCTTGTACGTTAACCCTTTCATCCCATGCTCTCGGTAGCTATCACTCTATCATTTGTTCTTTATTTTTGTATATGCACAGTTTGCCTTTCAAGAGGAGGAACCTCCGTGGTAGTTAGTGACAAACATGTACTTTGATAATAAACTTATTTGACTTTGAATTCTGACGAAGGGTCTCGGCCAGAAATGCTGACTGCTTATTCCCTTCCGTTGATGCTGCCTAACTTGCTGTTGGTCAAGAGGCAGTGAGTGGGAATAAAGGGAGACTTTTCTGGTTGGCTGCCAGTGACTAATGGGTGTTCCACCGGGGTCAGTGTTGGGACCGATTCTTTTTACATTTTATGCCAATGATTTGGATGATGGAATTGATGCCTTTATGGCCAAGTTTTCAGATGACATGAAGATAGGTGGAGGGACTAGCAGTGCTGAGGAAGTAGAGGGGCTACAGAAGGACTTAGACAGGTTAGGAGAATGGGTAAAGAAATGGCAGATGGAATACGGTGTTGGGAGGTGTATGGTCATGCACTTTGGTAGAAGAAAGGAAAGAGATGACTATTCTCTAAACTGAGAGAAGATACTATAGCCTGAGGTGCAAAGGGATTTGGGAATCCTGCACAAGAAGTTAATTTTCAGGTTGTGTCTGTGGTGAGGAAGGCAAATGCAATGTTAGCATTCATTTCAAGAGGACTAGAATATAAAAGCAAGGATGTGATGCTGAGGCTTTATAAAGCACTGGTGAGGCCTCACTTGGAGTAATGGTCCCCTTAGCTAAGAAAGATTGTGCTGACATTGGAGAGGGTGCAGAGGAGGTTCGTGAAAATGATTCCAGGAATGAATGGCTTGTCATACGAAGTGTTTGATGGCTCTGGGCCTGTACTCACTGGAATTCTGAAGAATGAGGGAGGAGCTGTTTGAAACCTATTGAATGTTGAAATGCCTGAGTAGAGTGGATGTGGAGAGGATGTTTCCTATGGTGGGGGAGTTTGAGACCAGAGGACACAGCCTCAGAATAGAGGCATGTCAGTTTAGAACAGAGATGAGGAAGAATTTCCTTAGATGGATCTGTGGAATTCATTGCCACAGGCAGCTGTGGAAGCCTTGTCATCAGGTATAGTTTACGCAGAGGTTGACAGATTCTTGATTGGTCAGGGCATGAAGAGATACAGGGAGAAGACAGGAGATTGGGGCTGTGGGGGAATTGGATCAGCCATGATGAAATAGTGGAGCAGACTCGATGGGCCAAATGGCCTAATTCTGCTCCCATATCTTATGGTCTTGATTACAGCATCTACAGAGCCGCTTGTGTTGATGATACACTAGCCGTAATCCTTCGGTCAACCTCAGCAGCTGTGCACCTGAGCCCAACACCCCCCCCCACCCCCGCACACCAAACGTGTTGAAAGTCCTGCGATCGCCAGTGAACTTCACCCTGAACCTCTGACCCGGAAGTGGAAGAGCTGAGGTCCTTTGGCTGGCAGTTAGGTCGCCGTGGGCTGAAGTGTGGGGAGGGGGGTGGGTTGGAAGGTGAGGGTCGCGGTGGGCGCCTGCCTCTGATCCCCTCCCATCTGCTCTCTCCCAGGGCGGAAAGTCATCGGCGCTGGAGACGGTGCGGCCGAACCCCCCGGCCAGGCTGGGCTTCCTGCAGGCACTGCTCAGCAGCAAAGCAGTCCTGCGGAAAAGAAGGGGGAGCAACCGAGGTACTAACGAGGAGGCAGCACCGCCCCCCCAACTCCTACCCCGCCACACCACTCCTCCTCCCGGACGTCTGGCATCCGACTGAAGGGCGGTGGGCCTAAAGACTTTAACGATAAAGATTGGATTCACTTGTTACATGTGGAGCGCAACACGTCGCGGGTGTCAACGGTCTGGGGCTGTGCCCACAAGTGTCGCCCCGCTTCCGGTGCCAGCATAGAACCCGCTGACCCTTCAGACCGTGGGAGGAAACCCACACGGTCACAGGGAGCACGTGCAAACTCCACACAGACAGCAGCAGCAACTGAACCGCGATCAGTAATAGCATTATGCTAGCTGCCCCAATCCCTTCCCCGCGTCATCCAGCAGAAGCGGGTACTGTGGGATCTTACTGTGCGCCAATTGACACCCCCCCCACCCCCACCCCCAGGAACATTTTCCTGCAGGGGAGACCCCACAAAGCAGAATGGACATTGGGAGAGGGCGTTAGCGCCTGGCTGGTGGTGGGGGGGGGGGAGATTTCCTCCCATCCTTATGTTCTAATCCGTCTTTTATCTCCCGGTAGGTTCAGGATCAAAGAACAAAGCGACAGTTGCAGCTCACTTTGAAGGTAATTCCTCCCAGTGTTTGTGGGACCTTCCACCTGGGTCCACTGGGAATGGGGGTGTGAAGAGGGCTCCGAAGGGGAGGGCCCACAGGGGTCCAGCCTGATCCTGTCCCATCTGCTCCCTCCTAATCTCCATCCTCTCCAAGCCCCCCAGGCCCCACTCCCAGACCACTCGGGCACCTGTCCCACTTAACCTCCTATTCTCTCAAATCTGCACCTAGCCGTTCCACAGACCCTCAGATACCCACCAGTGAGGGTCTGTGAGTGTGTGTGAGTGTGTGTTAGTGTGAGTGTGTATGAGTGTGTGTGTTTGAGTGTGTGTTTCTGTGTGTGTGAGTGTGGTGTGTGTGAGAGTGTGAGTGTGAGTGTGTGTGTGTGTGTGTGTGTGTGTGTGTGTGTGTGAGAGAGTGTGAGTGTGTGTGTGTGAGTGTGCATGTGAGTGTGTGTGTGTTTCTGTGTGTGTGAGTGTGCTGTGTGTCTGTGAGTGAGTGTGTGAGTGTACGAGTGTGTATATTTCTGTGTGTGTGAGTGTGGTGTGTGTGTGTGTGTGTGTGTATGTGTGTGCGTGCGTGTGTGTGAGTGCTTGTGTGAGTGTGTGAGACTGTCCCCCATGAGGGTCTGTGTGCGTGTGGGGACAGACGTGAATAAAATACTTTCTGACCTCACCCCCTTTCTGATCTCCCCCCAGTGACGCCGGGTACAGAAAATGGAATATATGTTGTTGACCAAGGTAGGTGTTTGTCACGCGTCCCTGACCGCTCCATTCTGCTACACTGTAGGAATTTTACCGGTGGGGGCACAGGACTGCAGAGTGACTCCTCCCTCACACATCACTACACCACTTACCCCTGCAGAAAGACCAACAATGGTCAGGCAGACCAACAGGTCAGACCACAGTGTGCAAAACTTCAGAGATAGGGGTCCAATCAAAATCACACCGCGGGAGGGACGGAGAGGAAGCACCGCACTGAGGGAGGGTCGGCGAGGGAGCACCACACTGCGGGAGGGACGGTGAGGGAGCACCGCACTGAGGGAGGGTCGGCGAGGGAGCACCACACTGCGGGAGGGACGGTGAGGGAGCACCGCACTGAGGCATGGACGGTGAGGGAGCACCGCATTGATGGAGGGTCGGCGAGGGAGCACCACACTGAGGGACGGTGAGGGAGCACAGCACAGAGGGAGGGACGGTGAGGGAGCACCGCATCATGGACGGTGAGGGAGCACCACACTGAGGGACGGTGAGGGAGCACAGCACAGAGGGAGGGACGGTGAGGGAGCACTGCGAGAGGGACGGTGAGGGAGCACAGCACAGAGGGAGGGACGGTGAGGGAGCACTGCGGGAGGGACGGTGAGGGAGCACCGCACTGAGGCATGGACGGTGAGGGAGCACCGCATTGATGGAGGGTCGGCGAGGGAGCACCACACTGAGGGACGGTGAGGGAGCACAGCACAGAGGGAGGGACGGTGAGGGAGCACCGCATCATGGACGGTGAGGGAGCACAGCACAGAGGGAGGGACGGTGAGGGAGCACTGCGGGAGGGACGGTGAGGGAGCACCACACTGAGGGAGGGTCGGCGAGGGAGCACCACACTGCGGGACGGTGAGGGAGCACAGCACAGAGGGAGGGACGGTGAGGGAGCACTGCGGGAGGGACGGTGAGGGAGCACAGCACAGAGGGAGGGACGGTGAGGGAGCACTGCGGGAGGGACGGTGAGGGAGCACCGCATCGATGGAGGGTCGGCGAGGGAGCACCACACTGAGGAAGGGACGGTGAGGGAGCACTGCACTGTGGGAGGGATGGTGAGGGAGCATCGCACTACGGGAGGGACTGTGAGGTTGCATCACACTGTGGGAGGGGTGGTGAGGGAGCACTGCACTGAGGGAGGGACGGTGAGGGAGCACCGCACCGAGGGAGGGACGATGAGGGAGCACCACACTGAGGGAGGGACGGTGAGGGAGCACTTCACTGATGGAGGGATGGTGAGGGAGCATCACACTGCGGGGAGGGATGGTGATGGAGCACCGCACCGAGGGAGGGACGGTGAGGGAGCACCGCACTGCGGGAGGGACGGTGAGGGAGCACCGCACTGCGGGAGAGACGGTGAGGGAGCACCAAAATGCGGGAGGGACGGTGAGGGAGCACCGCACTGAGGGAGGGACGGTGAGGGAGCACCACACTGAGGGAGGGACGGTGAGGGAGCACTGCACTGCGGGAGGGACGGTGAGGGAGTGATAGATTCCACAGGATTAGAATAAGTGAGTAGTGGTGACCAGGGGTTTTGAACACTGGGACACAAGCTATTCTCAACCTACAATGCTGATATGTATGAGGGAGTCAAGTGTAACCTATCCACATCTATTAGTGATGTAAAGCTGAGTGGAGAGATGAGATTAGATGAAGATTATCTTTATCGGTCACACTTTGGAGCATACAGTAAATATGTCGTTCATGTCGAAGGCCAACACAGTCCGAGGATGTGCTGGGGGCAGCCCACGAGGCGTGGCCGTGCTTTCAGATCAAACGCAGAATGCCTGCAACTTCCTAACCCTATGGGATGTGAGAGGAACCCAGAGAACTCAGAAAGAAACAGCGGGGAAAACGTATAACCTCCCTACAGACAGCAGCGGGAGTTGTCGGGTGATCACTGTTGCAGTGAGGTAGAGAGTGCTGTGGGTACAGGCAGGCAGGAGGAATATCCCGAGGGAAGATTTAGAGAAAGAAGTCAGAAGGCAGGGCATGATTTGAAATGCTGTGAGATTGAGAGGTGCAGGTATCAGAGGGGCCTTAGTCTTGTACACGAATCACTGCAGGTTGGTGCACAGCTGCTAGCTGTCAAGAACACCAACAGTATTCTGCGTCAGATTCAGAAGTACAAGACTGGAGATGTCTTCCTACAGCCTCGGGGAGTCTGTCTGTAGAACACTGCATGGGAAGGATATCCTTGCAAAACAGGCAGAGCGCTGAGGAAATGATCTGTCCAGGTGGCTTGTAAAACAAAGACTTCCACTGTACCTCAGTACCTGTGACAATAATAAATCATTCCACTAACTCCTGTTTCCGGTCAGATGACAGTGTGCATGAATGCAGTGACCTCTCTGGGTCCAACCAACGGTAATAGTCCGTCCCGTACCTCTTTTTCACGATCGCTGGTGGTCTGACGAGTGTCTGGATGCAGGAGGAGCTGAGATCATTCTGCGCGGTGTTGCAGCCTCTTTCAGCCAGCCAGGGAAGAGGGCAACGGAGGTGGTGCGCAGTCCAACGGAAGGTGCGGCTAATTGTCTTGGACGATTCATTGGCTCACTGGGGAGACAGGTGGCAGGGGAGCTGTGGCACGGACAAAACCCTCATTTGTGCCTCAGGGTTGCCTGTGGTGGCCGCTTGTGATGGAAAACTGGCAGTGTGCCACTGGATTTCCGTGCTGGGTTGGGGGCTGCCCCCCTCCTGTCAGTTGCCCTCCATTGTTCACTCGGTGGAAGCCAAGTGGGATTACGTTTGTCTGGGGCTGCGCAGGCCGTTCCAGGACAACATCCATGCACCATCAGTCTCCGGGCCATGACGCTCAGGGACTGGATTATATTATTAAAGTCTTTTTTTGTAATTGTATGTTTTTCTGCGATCCTAAGTACGCGTGTTCTATGTGCTGTGTGCGACTGTTGGTTCTGTGCTTTGCACCCTGGACTCGGAGGAACACCGTTTTGTTTGGCTGTATTCATGCGTATGGTTGAATAACGATAGATAGATAGATAGATAGATAGATAGATAGATAGATAGATAGATAAACAAACTTGTTTACCCAGGTGTTGTCTGTGAGGAGTTTGCACGCTTTCCCAGTTTCCACCCACATCCCAACGTTGTGCAGGGCCAGTGGGCGATTGTGAGATGTCCACCTACCCCTCGTGTGTGGGTGGATGGGGAGTTGCAGGAGATGTGGGTGGGGTGTGTAAAATCGACACTGACATTAGGATCGCTGTAGATGGGCGATCGGTGATCGTGTTAGTACTGACGTTAGGATCGCTGTAGATGGGCGATCGGTGATCGTGTTAGTACTGACGTTAGGGTCGCTGTAGATGGGCGATCGGTGATCGTGTGAGTGCTGACGTTAGGGTCGCTGTAGATGGGCGATCGGTGATCGTGTCAGTACTGACGTTAGAATCGCTGTAGATGGGCAATCGGTGATCGTGTCAGTACTGACGTTAGGATCGCTGTAGATGGGCGATCGGTGATCGTGTCAGTACTGACGTTAGGGTCGCTGTAGATGGGCGATCGGTGATCGTGTCAGTGCTGACGTTAGGATCGCTGTAGATGGGCGATCGGTGATCGTGTCAGTACTGACGTTAGGATCGCTGTAGATGGGCGATCGGTGATCGTGTCAGTACTGACGTTAGAATCGCTGTAGATGGGCGATCGGTGATCGTGTCAGTACTGACGTTAGGGTCGCTGTAGATGGGCGATCGGTGATCGTGTCAGTACTGACGTTAGGGTCGCTGTAGATGGGCGATCGGTGATCGTGTGAGTGCTGACGTTAGGATCGCTGTAGATGGGCGATCGGTGATCGTGTCAGTACTGACGATAGGATCGCTGTAGATGGGCGATCGGTGATCGTGTCAGTACTGACGTTAGGATCGCTGTAGATGGGCGATCGGTGATCGTGTCAGTACTGACGTTAGGGTCGCTGTAGATGGGCGATCGGTGATCGTGTCAGTACTGACGTTAGGGTCGCTGTAGATGGGCGATCGGTGATCGTGTTAGTACTGACGTTAGGGTCGCTGTAGATGGGCGATCGGTGATCGTGTGAGTGCTGACGTTAGGATCGCTGTAGATGGGCGATCGGTGATCGTGTCAGTACTGACGTTAGGGTCGCTGTAGATGGGCGATCGGTGATCGTGTCAGTACTGACGTTAGGGTCGCTGTAGATGGGCGATCGGTGATCGTGTCAGTACTGACGTTAGGATCGCTGTAGATGGGCGATCGGTGATCGTGTCAGTACTGACGTTAGGGTCGCTGTAGATGGGCGATCGGTGATCGTGTCAGTACTGACGTTAGGGTCGCTGTAGATGGGCGATCGGTGATCGTGTCAGTACTGACGTTAGGGTCGCTGTAGATGGGCGATCGGTGATCGTGTCAGTACTGACGTTAGGATCGCTGTAGATGGGCGATCGGTGATCGTGTCAGTACTGACGTTAGGATCGCTGTAGATGGGCGATCGGTGATCGTGTGAGTGCTGACGTTAGGATCGCTGTAGATGGGCGATCGGTGATCGTGTCAGTACTGACGTTAGGGTCGCTGTAGATGGGCGATCGGTGATCGTGTCAGTACTGACGTTAGGGTCGCTGTAGATGGGCGATCGGTGATCGTGTCAGTACTGACGTTAGGGTCGCTGTAGATGGGCGATCGGTGATCGTGTCAGTACTGACGTTAGGGTCGCTGTAGATGGGCGATCGGTGATCGTGTCAGTACTGACGTTAGGGTCGCTGTAGATGGGCGATCGGTGATCGTGTCAGTACTGACGTTAGGGTTGCTGTAGATGGGCGATCGGTGATCGTGTGAGTGCTGACGTTAGGATCGCTGTAGATGGGCGATCGGTGATCGTGTCAGTACTGACGTTAGGGTCGCTGTAGATGGGCGATCGGTGATCGTGTCAGTACTGACGTTAGGGTCGCTGTAGATGGGCGATCGGTGATCGTGTCAGTACTGACGTTAGGGTCGCTGTAGATGGGCGATCGGTGATCGTGTCAGTACTGACGTTAGGGTCGCTGTAGATGGGCGATCGGTGATCGTGTCAGTACTGACGTTAGGGTCGCTGTAGATGGGCGATCGGTGATCGTGTCAGTACTGACGTTAGGGTCGCTGTAGATGGGCGATCGGTGATCGTGTCAGTACTGACGTTAGGGTCGCTGTAGATGGGCGATCGGTGATCGTGTGAGTGCTGACGTTAGGGTCGCTGTAGATGGGCGATCGGTGATCGTGTGAGTACTGACGTTAGGGTCGCTGTAGATGGGCGATCGGTGATCGTGTCAGTACTGACGTTAGGGTCGCTGTAGATGGGCGATCGGTGATCGTGTCAGTACTGACGTTAGGGTCGCTGTAGATGGGCGATCGGTGATCGTGTCAGTACTGACGTTAGGATCGCTGTAGATGGGCGATCGGTGATCGTGTCAGTACTGACGTTAGGATCGCTGTAGATGGGCGATCGGTGATCGTGTCAGTGCTGACGTTAGGATCGCTGTAGATGGGCGATCGGTGATCGTGTCAGTACTGACGTTAGGATCGCTGTAGATGGGCGATCGGTGATCGTGTCAGTGCTGACGTTAGGATCGCTGTAGATGGGCGATCGGTGATCGTGTTAGTACTGACGTTAGGATCGCTGTAGATGGGCGATCGGTGATCGTGTGAGTGCTGACGTTAGGATCGCTGTAGATGGGCGATCGGTGATCGTGTCAGTGCTGACGTTAGGGTCGCTGTAGATGGGCGATCGGTGATCGTGTCAGTACTGACGTTAGGGTCGCTGTAGATGGGCGATCGGTGATCGTGTCAGTACTGACGTTAGGATCGCTGTAGATGGGCGATCGGTGATCGTGTCAGTGCTGACGTTAGGGTCGCTGTAGATGGGCGATCGGTGATCGTGTCAGTACTGACGTTAGGGTCGCTGTAGATGGGCGATCGGTGATCGTGTCAGTACTGACGTTAGGGTCTCTGTAGATGGGCGATCGGTGATCGTGTCAGTGCTGACGTTAGGATCGCTGTAGATGGGCGATCGGTGATCGTGTCAGTACTGACGTTAGGATCGCTGTAGATGGGCGATCGGTGATCGTGTCAGTACTGACGTTAGGATCGCTGTAGATGGGCGATCGGTGATCGTGTCAGTACTGACGTTAGGGTCGCTGTAGATGGGCGATCGGTGATCGTGTCAGTACTGACGTTAGGGTCGCTGTAGATGGGCGATCGGTGATCGTGTCAGTACTGACGTTAGGGTCGCTGTAGATGGGCGATCGGTGATCGTGTCAGTACTGACGTTAGGGTCGCTGTAGATGGGCGATCGGTGATCGTGTCAGTACTGACGTTAGGGTCGCTGTAGATGGGCGATCGGTGATCGTGTGAGTGCTGACGTTAGGGTCGCTGTAGATGGGCGATCGGTGATCGTGTCAGTGCTGACGTTAGGATCGCTGTAGATGGGCGATCGGTGATCGTGTCAGTGCTGACGTTAGGATCGCTGTAGATGGGCGATCGGTGATCGTGTCAGTACTGACGTTAGGATCGCTGTAGATGGGCGATCGGTGATCGTGTCAGTACTGACGTTAGGGTCGCTGTAGATGGGCGATCGGTGATCGTGTCAGTACTGACGTTAGGGTCGCTGTAGATGGGCGATCGGTGATCGTGTCAGTACTGACGTTAGGGTCGCTGTAGATGGGCGATCGGTGATCGTGTCAGTACTGACGTTAGGATCGCTGTAGATGGGCGATCGGTGATCGTGTCAGTACTGACGTTAGGATCGCTGTAGATGGGCGATCGGTGATCGTGTCAGTACTGACGTTAGGATCGCTGTAGATGGGCGATCGGTGATCGTGTGAGTGCTGACGTTAGGATCGCTGTAGATGGGCGATCGGTGATCGTGTCAGTACTGACGTTAGGGTCGCTGTAGATGGGCGATCGGTGATCGTGTCAGTACTGACGTTAGGGTCGCTGTAGATGGGCGATCGGTGATCGTGTCAGTACTGACGTTAGGGTCGCTGTAGATGGGCGATCGGTGATCGTGTCAGTACTGACGTTAGGGTCGCTGTAGATGGGCGATCGGTGATCGTGTCAGTACTGACGTTAGGGTCGCTGTAGATGGGCGATCGGTGATCGTGTCAGTACTGACGTTAGGGTCGCTGTAGATGGGCGATCGGTGATCGTGTGAGTGCTGACGTTAGGATCGCTGTAGATGGGCGATCGGTGATCGTGTCAGTACTGACGTTAGGGTCGCTGTAGATGGGCGATCGGTGATCGTGTCAGTACTGACGTTAGGATCGCTGTAGATGGGCGATCGGTGATCGTGTCAGTGCTGACGTTAGGGTCGCTGTAGATGGGCGATCGGTGATCGTGTCAGTACTGACGTTAGGATCGCTGTAGATGGGCGATCGGTGATCGTGTCAGTACTGACGTTAGGATCGCTGTAGATGGGCGATCGGTGATCGTGTCAGTACTGACGTTAGGATCGCTGTAGATGGGCGATCGGTGATCGTGTCAGTACTGACGTTAGGGTCGCTGTAGATGGGCGATCGGTGATCGTGTCAGTACTGACGTTAGGGTCGCTGTAGATGGGCGATCGGTGATCGTGTCAGTACTGACGTTAGGATCGCTGTAGATGGGCGATCGGTGATCGTGTCAGTACTGACGTTAGGATCGCTGTAGATGGGCGATCGGTGATCGTGTCAGTGCTGACGTTAGGATCGCTGTAGATGGGCGATCGGTGATCGTGTTAGTACTGACGTTAGGATCGCTGTAGATGGGCGATCGGTGATCGTGTGAGTGCTGACGTTAGGGTCGCTGTAGATGGGCGATCGGTGATCGTGTAGTGCTGACGTTAGGATCGCTGTAGATGGGCGATCGGTGATCGTGTAGTGCTGACGTTAGGATCGCTGTAGATGGGCGATCGGTGATCGTGTGAGTGCTGACGTTAGGGTCGCTGTAGATGGGCGATCGGTGATCGTGTTAGTACTGACGTTAGGATCGCTGTAGATGGGCGATCGGTGATCGTGTGAGTGCTGACGTTAGGGTCGCTGTAGATGGGCGATCGGTGATCGTGTAGTGCTGACGTTAGGATCGCTGTAGATGGGCGATCGGTGATCGTGTAGTGCTGACGTTAGGATCGCTGTAGATGGGCGATCGGTGATCGTGTCAGTACTGACGTTAGGATCGCTGTAGATGGGCGATCGGTGATCGTGTGAGTGCTGACGTTAGGGTCGCTGTAGATGGGCGATCGGTGATCGTGTTAGTACTGACGTTAGGATCGCTGTAGATGGGCGATCGGTGATCGTGTCAGTACTGACGTTAGGGTCGCTGTAGATGGGCGATCGGTGATCGTGTCAGTACTGACGTTAGGGTCGCTGTAGATGGGCGATCGGTGATCGTGTCAGTACTGACGTTAGGGTCGCTGTAGATGGGCGATCGGTGATCGTGTAGTGCTGACGTTAGGATCGCTGTAGATGGGCGATCGGTGATCGTGTTAGTACTGACGTTAGGGTCGCTGTAGATGGGCGATCGGTGATCGTGTCAGTA
>NC_082712.1:92118344-92148344 GCF_030144855.1 Hypanus sabinus | reverse complement strand
AAGAGTGTCCCCCCGCTGCAGGAGCGAGCGCGGATCTACAGGAAGGGCAACAAGGAGAGAGTGCTGCATCGCAGGAGGGGTGGGAAGGAGGGAGAATCATGCCACAGGATAGGGCAGTGAGTTGGGAACAACACACTGCAGGAGGGCACTGCATACTTGAATTTATCACTTTTTGATCGACATTAATCTGGGCACCTGACCGTCCCCTCCGGTGAAGATTGTAAACCCCTTTGATTGCGGCATTTTCCTTGGGGTCGCACTTAACCTAAAACCTACTGGCCCTTCAGCCCACAGTATTGTACTATCCTTTTAACCTACTCCAAGATCAATCTAACCCTTCACTCCCACACAGCCGGCCATTTTTTCTATCATCCAAGGGCCTGGCTAAGATTCTCTGAATTTATCTGCTTCTACCACCACGTACTTGTTTCACTCTCTGACTTCAGCAAAACCATCTCTGACATCCTCCCTGTACTTTCCTCCAATCACCTTAAGTGCCTGGATGAAAACTAATCTCAAAGTAATATATGGCAACACAAACACACTTTGATAACAAAATTTCCTTTGACTTTGCCCCCTGGTATTTGCCTTTTCCCACCCTGAGACAAGGTGTCTGTCTGGCTGTCCACTTGATACCTGCCTCTACCATCCTCCCTCACTCCAAAGAGGTAGGCCCTTCCTCTGCAGATGATGACTGCTGTCTTTGCCCCTGTAAATGGGCCTCAGAATCGTTACTGGCCTGGCAGACATGTTATAACAGGGGTTCCCAACCCTGGTTCCGCGGACACCTTGGCTCATGGTAGGACTCCGGGGCATAAAGAAGGTTGGGAACCCCTGTGTTAGAGTACCGTTCTGAGGGGAGGGAGACGGTGTGAGTGATAAACTGTCTGATTTGCAGGGGGCGTCATCAAGAATTGGGCGGAGAGGTCGATTCAGGTCAAGCACCGAGCGCTGAACTACAACAGCACGACAGGCGAATTCCTAGTGGTGAAGGATGGGATTTACTATGTGTATAGCCAGGTGAGAGAGTGTACCGGCAGAGCCCAGACCACAATTTCATTTTTTACCCTCCCTGTGCCTGTACCATCCCCCAGCCCTATTATCAGTGTAATCCTCCTCCAGCCCTTACTCCCTACCCTGTCTTTGTAATCCTCTCCAGCCCCTACACCCTACCCAGTCTCTGTAACCCCCTCCATCCCCTACACCCCTCCCTGTCTCTGTAACCGCCTCCATCCCCTACACCCCTCCCTGTCTCTGTAACCCCCTCCATCCCCTACATCCCTCCCACTCTGTAAACCCCTCCATCCCCTACACCCCTCCCTGTCTCTGTAACCCCCTCCATCCCCTACACCCCTCCCTGTCTCTGTAAACCCCTCCATCCCCTACACCCCTCCCTGTCTCTGTAACCCACTCCATCCCCTACACCCCTCCCACTCTGTAACCCCCTCCATTCCCTACACCCCTCCCTGTCTCTGTAACCCCCTCCATCCCCTTCACCCCTCCCTGTCTCTGTAACCCCTTCCATCCCCTACACCCCTCCCTGTCTCTGTAACCCCCTCCATCCCCTACACCCCTCCCTGTCTCTGTAACCCCCTCCATCCCCTACACCTCTCCCAGTCTCTGTAACCCCCTCCATCCCCTACAGCCCTCCCTCTCTGTAACCCCCTCCATCCCGTACACCCCTCCCTGTCTCTGTCACCCACTCCATCCCCTACACCCCTCCCTGTCTCTGTAACCCCCTTCATGCCCTACACCTCTCCCAGTCTCTGTAACCCCCTCCATCCCGTACACCCCTCCCTGTCTCTGTCACCCACTCCATCCCCTACACCTCTCCCAGTCTCTGTAACCCCCTCCATCCCGTACACCCCTCCCTGTCTCTGTAACCCCCTCCATCCCCTACAGCCCTCCCTGTCTCTGTAACCCCCTCCATCCTCTACACCTCTCCCTGTCTCTGTCACCCCCTCCATCCCCTACACCCCTCTCTGTCTCTGTAACCCCTCCATCCCTACACCCCTCCCACTCTGTAACCCCCTCCATCCCGTACACCCCTCCCTGTCTCTGTCACCCACTCCATCCCCTACACCCCTCCCTGTCTCTGTAACCCCCTCCATCCCCTACACCCCTCCCTGTCTCTGTAACCCCCTCCATCCCCTACACCCCTCCCTGTCTCTGTAACCCCCTCCATCCCCTACACCCCTCCCTGTCTCTGTAAACTCCTCCATCCCCTACACCCCTCCCTATCTCTGTAACCCCCTCCATCCCCTACACCCCTCCCTGTCTCTGTAACCCCCTCCATCCCCTACACCCCTCCCTGTCTCTGTAAACTCCTCCATCCCCTACACCCCTCCCTGTCTCTGTAACCCCCTCCATCCCCTACACCCCTCCCTGTCTCTGTAACCCCCTCCATCCCCTACACCCCTCCCTGTCTCTGTAACCCCCTCCATCCCCTACACCCCTCCCTGTCTCTGTAACCCCCTCCATCCCCTACACCCCTCCCTGTCTCTGTAACCCACTCCATCCCCTACACCCCTCCCTGTCTCTGTAAACTCCTCCATCCCCTACACCCCTCCCTGTCTCTGTAACCCCCTCCATCCCCTACACCCCTCCCTGTCTCTGTAACCCCCTCCATCCCCTACACCCCTCCCTGTCTCTGTAACCCACTCCATCCCCTACACCCCTCCCTGTCTCTGTAACCCCCTCCATCCCCTACACCCCTCCCTGTCTCTGTAACCCCCTCCATCCCCTACAGCCTTCCCTGTCTCTGTAAAACATCTTCAGCACTCTCTCCTCTGCCCCTCTGTAACTTCCACCCTCTCCATGCCCTACCCACCAGCTCCCATTCCCCAGCCCTCCCTGGTGTAACTTATCCCTCTCTTGGACTGCCGCTCCTCTGCCAGCCCCCAGCCCCTGGGTACCCGGGTGGGTCGGGGAGGGGGGAGGCAGCGAACTGCAGAATTAATGCTGTCCCCGCATTCTCTCCCGCCCACCCCACCTCCGGCAGGTCCATTGCGATGACAACAGCACAGCCTACCTGAAGCTGGACGTCAAGGTGGACAACGTGGTGGCCTTCAAGTGCCTGCAAGGGCTGCCCCCCACCCCGGTCTTCGGTCAGCAGCTGCCTGTCCACTCCTGTCAGGCGTCCGGCCTGGTCAGGCTGAGCCGGAACTCCCGGATAACTATCTCCAGCATAGCCGGCGTGCGCCTCAAGGCCCGAACCTTCACCTACTTCGGCCTCTTTAGACTGTGAAGGGGCCGCGTCCCCGAGTGTGTGTGAGTGTGGTGGGGCCGGCTTTGTGCTACCGGGGGCGGGCAAAGATCCCTCCCGGGACAGAACCTCCATGCTTCATACCCAAGTTTACCCTTCAAACCTAACCAGCGGGGCAAGAGGAAAGTTTTGGATCGGGCTGATTGGGAAGTCCTGACACCTTGTACAGTTAGACCCTTGAGCCCATTTTGCCAGGTCGGCATCGGTGGCTTTTGACGGGAGAGAGCTGGCTTCCCGGCCTCCAGATCTGCACCTGGTGCCTGTTGTCATCAGTTGCTGGCGTGTGAGGGATTTGTAATTACTGCGATCTTCCCTTCTCTTCTCCATCTTGCAGTCTAACTGGCCCCGTATCCAAGGCTGGAGTAAAACAACTCAGTGGCAGTAGTGAGAGGGGAGGCAGGAGTGTGAGGGTGAATAGAGGCTGTTGTTACACCCTCTGGGGTTCTTCCCCTCCTCCCCAACTGAATTGGGGTATCGTCGCCCCAGCTCCTGAATCTCAGACATGGTGACTGAGAGAGGGGATTACGGAAAGGGAACATTGGTGTTCCTATCTTTGCCAGAGAGTTTCCAGGTATGGATTCCATGTGGTCTGGGAGGGACACAGACAGAGAGAACCGGGCATCAAGGAGAAACCTCCCCATTCCCCTCTGTTCTCTGCTTGAACCTTCCCTTTCAACAGCTCCAGCGATGGGCTCAGGACCGAGGCCAATGGCAGCAGGCCAAGTGGTTTCCCATTGGTTTTGGATATAGCAGGGGCAGGACTTTTGGTGGACAGACAGGTGGGGTGACCAATGGCAGCAGGCCAAGTATTTTACCATTGGTTGTGGGTGAAGCAGGGGCAGGACTCCTGGTGGATGGACGAGTGGGGTGACCAATGGAGGTACTCTGCGAAATGGCGTTTTGGGTCTGACACTTACGCCTGTACTGGAAAGAGAGGAGGTGGCCGGTATAAAGAGATGGGCAGAAAGGTTGGAGCAGGTGATCAGATGAGTGGGGAGAGTGGGAATGGTATCGGAAGCTGAGAAGTGATAGGTGGGACCAGAGAGAAATCTATTTGCCAGTCAAGGGCAGGGCTTATCTACTGTGGCTTTTGAGGAGCGGTCCCGGGGACACAGGATTGAGAACGTTCTTGCTGGTGCCACACCCTTCTGGAAAACCTTTTCAGGAGTGGTCCCAGGGTCACAGGGTTGAGAATGTTCTTGCTGGTGCCACACCCTTCTGGAAAACCTTTTGAGCTGAACTGTTCACAGTAACTTGTCCCAAGTGTTGGGGAGGGGGTAGAGAGTAGGTTCCAGGAAATGAGTTGTGTGGAGGAGGGTGGAATAGGGCTGAGAGCTGGCATAGACTCGATGGGCCAAATAGCTCGTGGAGCTCAAAGGAAACACGAGAAACAAGCACTCATTCCTTGCCTTCACCCACTCTCCTGCCCTCGCCTCCACTCACTCCCCTTGCCAGAGCCTAATTTTCCTGTGCATCACCCCACTCCTAATGCTACCTTCTCCCTCTTCCAACCTACTTCCTTCCCCCACACTCCTCCTTTCTCCCTCAACAATCCCCCCCACTCCAACATCTGCACTGCTCCCCTCACCACACCACCCCACATTCACGTTCAGCACTGACTGCTCTCCAGAACTTTATATGTTATAATTTGTGTATATAATTTGTTTAATCTATTGATGGGGCAGGTCCATATGATGATGCCAATGCCCCCACCCACAAGCACCTGACTTGCGGGGGTGGGACGATGATTCTCCTTCATTACCATGAGATGTGAAATAAGAATTAGGCCATTAAGCCCGTCGACTGCTCTGCCGTTCCATCATGGCTGATTTATTTTTCCTCTCCACCCCAGTCTCCTTTGATGCCCTGGATGGCCCTGGGACTCAGCAGGGGTTATTTCTACAGGGGAGAGGTGCTCGGGTAGGGCAGGAAACCAAACTAAATTCCCCCAAACAAAATGTATCAAAAAGACTTGAGGATTAAAAACTGGGAATGTAAGATGCAGAAGCAGCCACAGGCCATTCAGCCCATCTAGCTTCTTCTATCAGTGGCTGGTCTTTGGCCTCTGCACCATTTACCTTGATCCCCTTCACATCTACTGGATATGGAAAGGCCTGGTTACAGCGGAGGGGATGTTTCCAATAGTGGGAGAGTTTAGGATCAGAGAGCACGGCCGCAGAGTACAAGGGTGTCCCTTTGGAATAGAGATGATGAGGAATTTCTTTAGCCAGAGGGCAGTTAATCGGTGCAATTCGTTAATAGTAAGGGCATCCAAGGTTACTGAGAGAAGACAGAGGTTGAGGTTGAGAGGGAAAATAAATCAGTCATGATGGAATAGTAGAGTAGATGATGGGCCAAATGGCCTCGTTCTGCACCTATGGCTTATGGTCTGAGAGTCCCACCAATCTGTATCTGCCAGCAAGGCTCTCCAGCCCTACAGGGGCTCAGGTGGCCCAGCACCTCCCAGTTCAATCGTGGCTTCTGGCACTGTCTGGAGCTTGCAGGCCCTCGCCAAGACCTCCTCCCTCACCCCAACGCTCTTTGGTTTCCTCCCTCATCTCAAAAATGCAGGCAGAATGGATCCTGAGGAGGTTCAGAAGGGTTATCCCGGGAATGAGGGGCATTTGACAGTTGGCATTGGACCTGAACTCAGTGGAGTTCAGAGGGGGGGGATCTCACTGAAACTCCCAGCTACTGAGTGGACATAGGGAGGATGGTGCCAACAGCAGCAGAGTGTACGGCGTAGCCTCCGAATAAAGGAACGTTCCTGTCGAGCAGAGATCAGGGGAACTTCTTCAGCCAGGGGTTGCCAAGTCTGGAGTTCATTGCAAGAGAGTCCAGGGCAGAGATTGATAGATTATTGATTATTAAGGGGGCTAAGGGTTACAAGGAGGAGGCAGAAGAATGGGATGGGGTGAAAAAGAGTCGGCTGACATTGAACGTCAGAGCAGACTGATGGGCTGCATGGCCTGGTTCTGCTCCTATGTCTGATGGCAACACACACAAAGTGCCAGAGGAATGCAGCTGGTCGGGCAGCATCTGAGGAGAATAATAAACAGTCGACGTTTTGGGGCCAGAAACCTTTCATTGAGGTCCTATGGTCAGCAAAGACAAGTTGGGCTGAAGGGCCTGTGTCTTCACTGTAGATGTTGGTAGGTTAATTGGCCGTTGTAAATTGCCTCCCCGAGCAAGCCGGACACTGGTGCAAGAATAAGCTGGCCATCAATAACAGAAAGAGTTTTAAAACTGAGGCACTGTTTAATTGGGGGCTGCTCCAGTTCTGGTTTTGGGAACAAGAGAGGGAGAGGGGGAAGGTGAGGGGTGTGAGCTGGGATTCGGGACAGCCAGGCTTTGAAAGAACATGGAAGGTTCAGGTCACGAAGTAAGAAGTGAAACATTGACTTCACAGTTTCTGCTGCGCCCCAAGTGTTTGGCATCCTTTGCGTTGGTGGCAGCCTGTTGTATATAGGACATAACTCACGGTGTAAATGGGTGTATAAATCTTTGCTTTTATTTTACACTTCTGCCTCTTGTGTCTTTTTCAATATTCTGCTCGTGGAGACAACATAATCAGTGATAAATCGACGAGACTGGAAGATCCTGCCTACCTGTCGCACTCCTGTCATATTCAGAATTCCATCAACTTCTGAATAATCTCGCTAGGAATTATTCAAAAGTTATGGACCTATGTGTACATCATCATCACCACAATGTGGCGAGTTGTATGACATGGTCGCATGACCGTGATTGTAATTGGTCATGGGACTTCTTTTTCTACAGAAGTGGTTTGCCATTGCCTTCCTCTGTGCAGAGTCTTTACAAGACGGGTGACCCCAGCCATTATCAATACACTTCAGAGATTGTCTGCCTGGCATCAGTGGTTGCATAAGCAGGACTTGTGATCTGCACCGGCTGCTCATACAACTGTCCACCATCACACCATCATGGGGGGGGGGGGGAATAAGCAGGTGCCCAGGGGTGACCTGCAGGCTGCGGAGGGAAAGAGTGCCTCACACCTCCTTTGGTAGAGACGTATCTCCACCCTGACACCCAAGACAATTAGGTGCAATGTTCTAACCAAGGTAAATTAGCCTTATTTGTCATACATGAATTAAAACATGATGAGATACATCTTTTGTGTCAATGAACAACAGTCCAAGATTGTGCTGGGGGCAGCCCACAAGTATTATCACCATGCTTCCAGTGCCAACATAGCATGCCCACAACTTACTAACCCTACCCTGTATGTCTTTGGACTGCGGGAGGAAACCCGCACAGTCACGGGGAGAATGTACAAATTCCCCACAGACCACACCAGGAATCGAGCACCAATCGCTGGCGCTACTCAAGGTTAAAAGTCCAAAGTAAATTTATCATCAAAGTACAGATATGTCACCGTATACAACCCTGAGATTCATTTTCTTGCAGGCATACTCAATAAATCCAATAACCATAATAGAAATAACCTGTGTGCAAAAAAATAATAATAAATAAACAATAAATATTGAGAACAATATGAAGCATCCTTGGAAAAGGTGCATAGGTTGTGGGCAGGTGAAGTTATCTCCTTTGGTTCAAGAGCCTGATGGTTGAGAGGTAATAACTGTTCTTGAACCTGGTGGTGCGAGTCCTGAGAATCCTGCATCTTCTTATTGATGGCAGCATTGAGAAGAGAGCATGGCCTGGGTGGTAGGATCCCTGATGATGGATGTTGCTTTCTGCGACAATGCTCTGTATAGATGTGCTCAATGATGGGGAGGGCTTTACCCGTGAAGGACTGGGCCAATCCAACAATTCTTGCAGGATTTTCCGTTCGAGGGCATTAGCGTTTCCATACCATGCAGCTAGTCAATAAACTCTCCATCACACATCTATAGAAGTTAGTGAAAGTTAATCTTGCAAACTTCTAAGGATGATTATTGTCCAGTAGCACTTATATCCACAGGGATGACATGCTTTGAGAGGCTGGTTATGGCTAGAATTAACTTCTGTCTCAGCAAGGACCTATAATTTGCCTATTGCCACATTAGGTCTACAGCTCTCATTGGCTCTCCACGCAGCCTTGGATCATGTGGACAATGTCAGGATGCGGTTTGTTAACTACACTCAGCGTTTAACACCAGTCCCGATCGAAAAGCTCCAGAACATGGGCCTCTGTACCTCCCTCTGAACTGGATCCTTGACTTCCTCACCGGGAGACCACAGTCTGTGCAGATTGGAAATAACATCCCCACCTCAGTAATAATTAACACTGGTGTTCCACACAGGAATGTATGCTTAGCCCACTGTTCTACTCTCTCTACACCCATGATTGTGTGGCTAGGCATTGCTCAAACAGCATCTATAAATTTGCTGGCGATACAACCATTGTTGGCAGAATTTCAGATGGTCATGAGAGGGTGTACAGGAGTGAAATACATATATCAGCTATCACAGCAAGAACCTTGCATTCAAAAGTCAGTAAGACCAAAGAACTGATAATGGACTTAAGAAAGAGTAAGATCAGGGAGCACACACCAGTCCTCATAGAGGGATCAGAAGTGGAGAGGGTGAGCAGTTTCAGGTTCCTGAGTGTTAATATCTTTGAGGATCTAACAACCTGGACCCAATATATTGATACAGCTGCAGAGAAGGCACAACAGTGGCAAAACTTCATCAGGAGTTTGAAAAGATATGGTACGTATCCAAAAACACTAAAAAAATTCTAGAGAGGGACCATGGAGAGGGTTCTAACTATCTGTATTACAATGTGGTATGGGGGGGGGGGGGTTGCTACTGCACAGGATCAAAGTAAGCTGGAGAGAGTTGTAAACTTAGTCAGCTCCATCATGGGCACCAGCCTCCCCAGCATCCAGGATACCTTCAAGGAACAATGCCTCAAAAAGGCAGCATCCATCGTTAAGGACCACCATCACCCATCTCATGCCTTGTTCTCAACAGGAAGGAGGTACAGAAGCCTAAAGGCTCACACTCAGTGATTCAGGAACAGCTTCTTCCCCTCTGCCATCCGATTTCTGAATGGCAATTGAACCCATGAACACTACCTCACTACTTTTTTTTATTTTTTTTGTACTACTTATTTAATTTGGCATTTAATATATATATCCTACTGTAATTGACAGTTTTTCTCTATTATTATGTATTGCATTGTACTGCTGCCACAAAGTTAACAAATTTCATGACATATGCTGGTGATATTAAACCTCGATTCTGATTCTGAAGTAGAGGTGCCGCTGCGCTTTCTTCGTAATTGCATTGATGTGCTGGGCCCAAGACAGGTCCTCAGAAATGAGAACAGTGAGGAATTTAAATTTGGCAACCAGCTCTCTCACTAGCTCTCATCCCCAAAGAGGACTGGCTCATGGACCTTTGAGTTCCTCTTCCTGAAGTCAATAATCAACTCCTTGGTCTTGCTGATGTTGAATAAGAGGTTGTTGTTGTGGAACCTCTCAGCCAGATATTCAATCTCCGTCCTGTATGCTGATTCATCACCACCTTTGATTTGGCCAGTGACAGAGGTGTCATCAGCAAACTTAAATATGGCAGTAGAGCTGTGCTTATCCTCACAGTCATAAATGTAAAGTGAGTGGAGCGGGGGGGGGGGGGGGCGAAGCACACAGCTTTGTGGTGCCCCTGTGCTGATGCAGATTGTGGAGGAGATGTTGTTGCCAATCTGAACTGAATGGGGTCTGCAAGTGAGGAAATCCAGGATCCAATTGAAGAAGGAGGTATCAAGGCCAAGGCCTTGGAGCTTACTGATTAGTTCTGAGGGGATGATCGTTTCGAATGCCAAGCTGTAGCCGACAAAGAGCATTCTGTTGTATGCTCATTAGTTGTACAGATGTTCCAGAGTTGTGTGAAGAGCCAGTGAAATGGCACGGTAGTGTAGCAGTTAGCGCAACGCTTTTCAGCTGTGACCTCCAGAAAGCCAGTTTCTCAGGCAGGAGTTGATAAGTTTCATCACCAATCTCTCCAAGCACTTCGTCGCAGTGGATGTGAGTGCTACTGTACGATAGTCACTGAGGCAGGTCACCACGCTTTTCTCAGGCACCGGTACGATTGAAGCCTGCTTGAAGCAGGTGGGTACCACACACTGCTGGATCTAGAGGTTAAAGATCTCCAGCCAGTTGTCAGCACAGGTCTTCAGTACTCAGCCGGGTTCCCCATCTGAGATTAATTCCTCCTGAAGGGTCGACCTCACAGACTGAACTCATGGGATCTTCAGAGGCTGTGGGAGTTTGTGATGGTTCCTCCATGTTTTGACAGTCAGAGTGAGTATAGAAGGTATTGAGCTCATCTGGAACGAAACCCTGGTGTCACCTATGTCACTTGATTTCACTTTGTAAGAGGCGATAGCGTTCAAGCCCTGCACACAGCTGTCAAGCATCCTTCATTGATTCAAGTTTAGTCCGGAACAGCCACTTCACCCGTGGCTTCCTGAAGATTATAGCTGAAAGGCATTGCCCTAACTGCTACACTACTGTGCCAATTGTGAAGTCTTATCGTACAAGGGGCCCATTCAATAGTCTTACAACTGAGGGATACAAGCTGTCCTTGAGGCTCATGGTACGTGCTTTCAGGAATTTAAATCTTCTGCCCAATTGAGATGGGGGGGAAGTGGGAATTTCAGGGATGGGAGGATTATTGGCAGATAACCATTGGCAAGGATGAGCCAAAAACTTCAAGTAGACATTCAGCGGTCACTTCATTCAGTACACCTATACACCTGCTCATTAATGCAAATATCTAATCATGTGGCAGACATGGCCAGAGGTTCAGTTGTTGTTCAGACTAAACATTAGAGTGGGGAAGAATGTGATCCAACTGACTTTGACGTAGAATGATTGTTGGTGCCAGATGCAGCGGTTTGAGTATCTCAGGGACCATAAGGCATAGGAGCAGAGTTAGGCCATTTCAGCCCATCGAGTCTACTCCACCATTCCATATTGGCTGATCCCAGATCCCACTCAACCCCATGCACCTGCCTACTTGCCATAACCTTTAATGCCCTGACCAATCAGGAAACTATCAACTTCTGCTTTAAATATACCCACAGACTTGGCCTCCACAGCTGTCTGTGCCAGAGCATTCCACAGATTCACTGCCCTCTGGCTAAAGAAATTCCTCCTCACCTCTGTTCTAAAGCATCACCCCTCAATCTTGAGGCTGTGCCCTCTAGTTCTGAACACCCCCACTGTAGGAAACATCCTCTCAACATCCATTTTATCTAGTCCTTCCGTCATTCTGTTGAAAGACCGAAGACTGCTGATCTTCTGGAATTTTCATGTGTGGAGAAATAAAACTGTCTCCTGGGAGGAAATTGCATCTTACACCTGACCATTTCTGACATTCTGTAGCTGTGCTAAATACTCCTTGATCCTGTTTCCAAAACAAGCTTGGCATGTTTTGGACTTGCTTCCATCTATGATGATCGTAAACAGCTTCCTTCTGAAAACCTCCTGGTGGGAGTGAGCGGCAGTTCATTGGGTGAAAACATCTTGCTAATGAGAGAGGTCAGAGGAGAATGGTCAGACTGGTTCAAGCTGACAGGTTCAGCTAATCAAGTGGCCACTTGATTAGGTACAGGAGGTATCTAGTAAAGTGGCCACTGAGTGTATTAGAAGTTATTGCAGCCTCACTTTAATGATGTGAGAAGTAAAATTCACCTTATCATCCCTTGTGGCTAAAGGGATCGGGGGTATGGAGAGAGCAGGTACAGGGTTCTGAGTTGGATGATCAGCCATGATCATACTCAATGGCGGTGCAGGCTCAAAGGGCTGAATGGCCTACTCCTGCACCTATTTTCTATGTTTCTATTTTTTTTTACTAGCTTTGTGTAAAATTCCAGCTAATTCATTAATGTCCTCCAAAGAGGGTGAATGGTGAAAGATTTATGAGGGACCTGAGAGCCAACTTCCTCCTGCAGAGTGTGGACGAGTTGCCGGAGGAAGTGGCCGAGGCAGGTACGAGATTCGAAAGACACTTGGCCAGGTCTGTGGACAGGAGAGGTTTAGCACAGGGATCCATGATATTGCTCCATGGCGTAAAAAAGATTGGGAACCCCTGGTCTAGGGGGATATGGGGCAAGTGGGACCAGCTTAGGTGGGCTTTGGAGCAGAATCCTTCCCACCCCTCTCCTCCAACTATCCTACCCTCTTCTCCCTTTCCCCTTCCCTCTAACCACCCTTACCTTTCCCATCCTTCCTCTCCCACCCACACACTCCCCTCTAATCAGCACCATTCAGGGTTATTGCCACCTCCCGGAGGTGATTAGGGACGGATGATCAATTCTGCCCTTGACAGAGAAATGATTAAAGAGAAAATGAAATAAAATACTCAAGAGACGGCAGAAGATGGAAGCTAGAGTGATGTACAGACTGCTGGAGGAACTCGGCATCAGCGTGGGGAAAGGAATTGTCTGTGATTTGGGTCAAGACCCTGTGTCAGAAAACTTAAAATGAGATTAATTGGTTTTTATTACATTGCTGTTTGCAGGAACGTTCCGGGGAAAAAATATTAGTTGCCATGGTTATGAACCATGTCATGGGCCTCGAAGGGGTTTGCAATTAACCTCGGGGTGACATGGAAGAGTGCATAGGATTGCCAATGCCGCCTTTCCATGACAATATTCCCACTGAGGGTATCTGTTCCCAGCAAATCCACACCATCTTCAAGAGGTTGGCATCCTTCCTAAAAAACACGGAGCCCGGAACTCCAGCTGAAGAACGCACTGTGTTTTTAGAAAAGTTTACAGCACAGCCTTCTCAGATCTGTGTCGTTTCAAAAATAAGTCAGTCGGATTATTTTTGGAACGGCCTTTTCAATGTACTCCTCCACCTCAAAGACTTCCCTACAATCACATTCAAAATGTTTTAAGTTCATATTGCTCCTCCCTATTACCAAATCTCTCAGTTCAAAAACATACACTCAGTGGCCACTTCATTAGAAACCTGTACCTAATAAAGTGGCCACTAAGTGTACGTTTGTTGTCTTCTGCTGCTGTGGCCCATCCACTACCAGGTTTGAAGTGTTGTGTATTCAGAGATGCTCTTCTGCACACGCATTGTTGTAATGAGTGGTTATTTGAATTATGGTCACCTTCCTGTCAGCTTGACCTCTCTCTTTAACAAGGTGTTTTTGCCCACAGAACTGCCCCTCACTGGAATGCTTATGTTGTTCCCAGCAGACTCTAGAGACTGTGTGTGTGCACAGTGTTTCGTCAGGGCGCCGTCATGACAAGCTTTTTGCACCGATCTTTTTGGTGATTGCTCATCGTACGGCATGTCTTGGGCATCTGAAACCTGGCGGAGCCCATCCATCTCCAGGTTTTTTTGGAGCTGGCTGGATTTGAACTTGGGAGCCTTTGCTCTGAAGTCCGGCACTGATGCCACTACGCCATAGCAGCCACTAGAGACTGCTAAGTGTGAAAATCCCAGGACATCAGCAGTTTCTGAGATACTCAAACCACCCCGTCTGGCACTAATAATCTCTCCACTGTCAAAGTCACTTAGATCACATTTCTTCCCCATTCTGATGTTTGTGGTGTGAACAAGTGGAAAGGTAGACACAGTTAATTGGATAGCAGGATGATGTATACTGAACAAATTGAACAGTATTCTCAAGTATGTGAAATAGCCAATGAACAGCAAGCACCACTGTTGCTGGGTGCATTGGGTGGAAAAATATACAGTTTGCTTAGAAGTTTAACTGCTCAAACCAAACCAGCTGAAATTAGCTTTACTGATGTCGTGAATGCAATGCAGGAACATTTAGAACCAAAGCCCTTGTTGATTGCAGAACACTTTAGCTTTCATAAGCAGAATCAGAAGGAAGGGGAGTCCATTTCAGCATATGTGGCTGAATTGAAGAAGCTGTCTGAGCATTGCCAGTTTGGTAATGGACTTAATGATGCACTAGAAGATCATTGTAGAACCTTATGAGAAAGCATTCAAAAATGGCTCCTAACTGAAGCACAACTCACATTTAAAAGAGCAATTAAAACCACTTTATCAACAGAAACAGCAGCCAGATGTGCAATTGAGTTGCCGTCAGGAATGAAAGTGAGCGTGAACAAAATTGCAATTCCTGAACAGAAACCTGCCTGTAAGAGCAAATTGTGTTACCGCTGTGGTAGGGTCTCGCATATAACAGACCAGTGCAGGTTTAAAGACAAAACTTGCAGAAAAATGCTACAAAGTAGGACAAATACAAAGAGCATCTCTAATCTGCATGTTTTTGATGAAAATTTTGATAATGATGGAAGTGACACAGGAATGAGATTTACAATGTGAAATCTAAAAATAGACAAGCAATACCGCTTACACCAGAAGTGAACTGCAAATTAATTAAAATGGAATTGGACTTTGGCTTGGCTGTTTCAGTCATTTCACAAAATGAGTTTGAACAGCATTTAATTCTTTTCAAATCTTTTTATTATTATTTTTCCAAAATAGCTCAAGTACATTGAAATAACAACACTTACAATGCCTCAAAAAAGAGGAAATATCAAAGACACTGAACTGAAGGCTGCTCATTTCAAAGTAAGAAGTTATACTGGAGGAAAGGTAACATTCATAACAGTGAAATACAACAACCAACAAGCCACATTGAGCTTTTATGTGGTAAAAGCGGGAGGGCCAGCATTGGCTGAGCCAAATACAACTTGATTGGAGATCCATCCATCATTTGCATGCCATGTCACCTGCAACAGAGTTGAAAGAAAGTGAATTCAGAAAGGTACTGGGTGATCCCACACCAGTGTTCTAGGATGGCTTCGGAAAACTCAAACTTGTCAGAGGTTAAATTGTGTTAAATGAAGACGCCATACCCAAACTTTACGCGGCCCGTCCGGTTCCCTGTGCCATCTGTGATGAAGTAGCAGTGAGCTGGATCACATGGGGGCTGAAGGATTTGTTCCCAAGACTGAG
This sequence comes from Hypanus sabinus, assembly GCF_030144855.1. Classification (NCBI taxonomy): domain Eukaryota; kingdom Metazoa; phylum Chordata; class Chondrichthyes; order Myliobatiformes; family Dasyatidae; genus Hypanus; species Hypanus sabinus. The sequence goes on along the minus strand of NC_082712.1, from coordinate 92,133,152 downwards.
TGGAACCCATGGGCAATTCCAGTGGTTCCAGTAGCCAAGAAGGATGGGCCTGTCAGGATCTGAAGTGATTTTAAGGTCACCATCAATCCAGTAATGAAAGTAGATCAATACCATCTGCCCAGGATAGGCGACCTTTCTGGAGGGAAACACTTTGGCCAACACTGAGGCCAACCTACAGCTGGAGATGGAAGAAGAGTCCGAAATGTTTCTCCCCAGAAACACTCACAAAGACCTTTTCGCTATAGTAGGCTGATTTTTGGGGTGGCATCTGCACCTGCACTCTGGCAGAAAGCTATGGACCAGGTGCTGCAAAGCTGCCCAGGCACTCAGTGTTACCTGGATGACATCATTGTCACCTTAAGGATAACAATGAACATCTCCAAAATTTCGAGACAGTGTTGATAGATTATGGGCTCACAGTATGATGTAACAAGTGTGAATACTTTATTACAGGGGTGTAACTCATTTTAGGTCACGGGCCGGATTGGGCAAAATGCAGCTTCATGCGGGCCCGATCAGTCGGGCGCGTGCGAACGCAGCTTTCATTGCCTCCGTTTTTTCAGCCTGGTCTCATGTGGCTCAGTCTCTGCTATAACTACAAAGTGTTTCACTTCACAAATTCCGTTTCTTATGAAGAAGACTGTTTGACACCTATGCTTTAAACCAATCATCATTTGCTGTGGCCATACTACTGAGAAAATTGCAAGCAGTGGTGAATACCCCAAGGCCAAAGGATGTGTCACTGTTGTGGTGCTCTTTAGGATTTGTCAATTACTACTGGCTATCCTGCTCCATCCCCTTGAACTCATTACTACAGGTTGGGAAGAAATGGCAATGCACAAAACTGGGTGAGGTGGCTTTCAAAAAGTCCGAGGAAATAATGACATCATCCCGCTCCGGTGCCTTTCTTCCAGGGTCTACTGTCCTCTCCTATCAGATCCCTTCTTCTTCAGCCCTTTACCTCTTCCACCTATCTCCTCCCAGTTTCTTATTTCATCTCCCTTTCCCTCACCCAGCGATTTCCTCCTCATCTGGTCTCACCTATCACCTGCCAGCTGGAATTCCTCCCCGTCCCCCGACTTCTGCCTCCTTCCTTTTTGATGAAAGGTTCCAGCCCAAAACATCTTCATCATGTGTCGTGTCGTATGACGTGTGTGATCATGATCTCCGTGACCATGGCCAATCTTTCTACAGAAGTGGTTTGCCATTGCCTTCTTCCTGGACTGTCATTACAAGAAGTGTGACCCCAGCCATCATCAATACTCTGCAGAGATTGTCTGCCTGGCGTCAGTGGCCGCATAAATAGGACTTACAAATGATGGATGGATCTCCAACCAACTTGCAATGCCACCATCCACCACCTGCTCCCGTGGCTTCACGTGACCCTGATCAGTAGGTAGGTGGGGGGGTCTAAGCAGGTGTACACCTTGCCCAAGGGTGACCTACAGGCTAGTGGAGGGAAGGAGCACCTCACACCTCCTTTGGTAGGGATGTATCTCCACCACCACCCAAACAATAAATCAGCAGTTTATTCCTCTCCATAGATGCTGCCTGACCTGCTGAGTTCCTCCAGCATTTTGTGTGTGTTGCTCCAGATTTCCAGCATCTGCAGAATCTCTCATGTTTATTATTCCCAGTGTGGAGTTCGCTGCCTTTCGAGGGACAGCTCGGAAGAAAAATCTACAGGGTCATGGAAAGTGTGAGAGAGTTCACAGACGGGATCGAGCCCAAGTCACTGGAACTGTGCAGCTTCAACACTTTCTCAGCTCCGTCTCTAAAGGAAACAACTGCAGCCTGGACCCTCCCTCCACCCAAACCCATAGCTCACATTACCTCCTTACAGCAGAAATCCCTCACCTCTAGGGCCATTCCTGCCTCAGTAATGGAGCTGAGGTGCAGTTATTTAGTTGCACAAGATGTCAGTGAAGTTACTTTCAGAATATAGAGTTCAGTTTCAATCGCCCAGCTGGGAGAGACGGCGTTGAGCTGGGAAGAGTACAGAGGAGGTTTACAAGGAAGTTGCTGGGACTCGAGGGATTGAGCCATGGAGAGACTTCAAACATGGAGCAATAAAAAACACAGTCTGCTGGAAGAACTCAGCATTTCTGGGTGTTATGGGTCAAGAGCCTGTGTCAGGACTGAGAATGGAGAGGGGAGAGGGCTGGGGTGCAGAGGACAGGGGAGCAGGGAGACAGAGGTCCGAGGTAGGGTTGAACCCAGGGCTATCCATTTCAATTCAACTTCCCATTCCCATTCCGACATGTTGGTTCATGGCCTCCTCTGTGCTACGCTCTGCATGCATTTTGCATGATATTTTATTAATTGATTTATGGCAATATTTCGGTTTATGTGCTGTGTGTGATATATGTTGTGAGGATGCACGATGGTCTGGAGGAACGTTGTTTCGTTTGGTTGTATATGTGTACAGTCAGATGACAATAAATGTGAACTTGAACTCTACTGCCACCATGAGGCCATCCTCAGGTTGGAGGAGCAGCATTTCACATTCCATTTGGGTAGCCTCCAGTCTGATGGCACAAACATCGACTTCTCCAACTTCTGATCATTTCTCCTCTCTCCTCTTTCCATCTCCCATCCGAATTCCCCCCCCACCCCTTCTGTTCTCCTCACTTGGTCCGTCAACAACTCTGGTGCCCTTCCTCAACTGTGGCTTCCATGGTCCACTCTCCTCTCCTATCAGATTCCTTCTTTAGCCCTTTACGCTTTCCAACAATCATATCCTGGCTCCTCACTTCATCCACCTCCCTCCTCACTTGGCCTGCCAGCTTGTCCTTTTCTCCCTCTGCCCCTTTTCTTAGTCTGGTTTCTGCCCCTCTTCCTGTCTAGTCCCAAAGAAGGGTCTTGCCTGGAGCATCAACTGTTTATTCCCCTCCACAAATGCTGCTTGTTCATAAGACCATAAGACATAGGAGCAGAATTAGGCCATTTGGCCCATCAGGTTTGCTCCACCATTTCATTTCCCTCTCAGGAATCTGAGGGGCAACTTCTTCACTCAGGCGGTAGGAAGGAGCTGCCAGAGGAAGAGGTTGAGGCAAGTAGATGGATAGGAAAGGTTTCCATATGTGGGATAATGGGACACACTTGGATGGTCATCTTGGTCAGAATGGATCAGAGTCATAGAAGTAGAATTTAGAAAAGGACAGCATAGAAACAGGTCCTTCAGCCCATCGAGTCCATGCCGAACCATTCAAACTGCATACTCCCATTCACCTGCACCGGCACCATACCCCTCTGTACCTTTATCCCCCATGTACCTATCCAAATTTCTCTAAAATATTGAAATTGAGCATCATTTGTGCCGGCAGCTCGTTCCACACTCTCATGACTCTCTGAAGAAGTTTCCTCTCATGTGCCCCTTAAACATTTCACCTTTCACCCTTAACCCATGACCTCTGATAGTAGCCCAACCCAACCGCAGTGGTTAAACATGCTTGCTTTTACCTTGTCTATACCACTCATAATTTTGTATGGTAAATATATTTGTAAAAGAGTGCAAAGTAAGCAAAATCGTGAGGTAGGTTAGTTGGGCTGAATGGCCTGTTTCCATTATGTGTGTCTGTACGTTCCTGTGCCACCCACAACCTTATGGCCTCAGCTTTCATCTTCTGATCCTGCATTCACCTCGAAATACTTCTCTTCATTGGTTAGTCCCACCAGGGAAGGGAAGATCTGAATACTTTGCCTCACCAACCTGGAATCAATTTGCGGTAACCAGATGAACACAGGGTGAGTAAAAGAGGCCATATGGGGCCAAAAGGTCATACATGCTCCTTAAGGGCATGAAGCCATAGAGCCTGGTCACTGTCGTACTGCGTGATCAGACCACTCACACTAACCATCCCAGAGACTATCCCATCTCCACACCAACCATCCCACAGACTATCCCATCTCCACACCAACCATCCCGCAGACTATCCCATCTCCACACCAACCATCCCACAGACTATCCCATCTCCACACCAACCATCCCACAGACTATCCCATCTCCACACCAACCATCCCACAGACTATCCCATCTCCACAATAAGCACCCCACAACACAACACAACACATCTCCACACTAACCTACCCATAGATTATCTTCATCTCCACACTGGCCAGCCTGTAGAATATCCCATCTCCACACTAACCATCCCGCAGACTATCCCATCTCCACACTAACCATCCCACAGACTATCCCATCTCCACACTAACCATCCCGCAGACTATTCCATCTCCACACTAACCACCCCACAGATTATCCCATCTCCACACTAACCACCCCACAACACATCTCCACAGTAACCTACCCATAGATTATCTTCATCTCCACACTGGCCAGCTTGTAGACTATCCCATCTCCACACTAACCATCCCGCAGACTATCCCATCTCCACACTAACCATCCCGCAGACTATTCCATCTCCACACTAACCACCCCACAGACTATCCCATCTCCACACTAACCACCCCACAACACATTTCTACAGTAACCTACCCATAGATTATCTTCATCTCCACACTGGCCAGCTTGTAGACTATCCCATCTCCACACTAACCATCCCACAGACTATCCCATCTCCACACTAACCATCCCACAGACTATTCCATCTCCACACTAACCACCCCACAGACTATCCCATCTCCACACTAACCACCCCACAACACATCTCCACAGTAACCTACCCATAGATTATCTTCATCTCCACACTGGCCAGCTTGTAGACTATCCCATCTCCACACTAACCATCCCACAGACTATCCCATCTCCACACTAACCATCCCGCAGACTATCCCATCTCCACACTAACCATCCCACAGACTATCCCATCTCCACACTAACCATCCCGCAGACTATTCCATCTCCACACTAACCACCCCACAGACTATCCCATCTCCACACTAACCATCCCACAGACTATCCCATCTCCACACTAACCATCCCGCAGACTATCCCATCTCCACACTAACCATCCCACAGACTATCCCATCTCCACACTAACCACCCCACAACACAACACATCTCCATAGTAACCTACCCATAGATTATCTTCATCTCCACACTGGCCAGCCTGTAGACTATCCCATCTCCACACTAGCCACCCCACAACACAACACATCTCCACACTAACCTACCCGTAGATTATCTCCACAATGACTATCCCAATCTCCACACAAAATGGCCTCAGACAGACAGAAAGAGAGTGAAGCAGAGCCTCTAGAGCTGAGAGGCAGTGAGTTCATTGTGCTGCGCCTCCCTGCAGTAGGCTGAGACAGAATCTGTCAGGTCGGTTTGGTTAAACCCCTCCCACACTGGAGCCACGCCAGCACTGGGAGGCAACTCTGTCTCTGTCTGACTGCCTCTAACCGAAGCGCTCCTGTACCATGTCCTGGTATTGGGTCGAGAAGGGGGCGGCAGTGTCAGGCCTGGTGGCATTGGCTGGAGTCCTGGCCTGCCTGCTGGCCCAGGGCTTGCAGACAGCCGAGATGGAGAGGCTGAGGAAAGAGGTGGCGAGGCTGAGGCTGGCGTGTGGAGCCCGGAGAGGGGAGGAGGAGTCGGCCCAGTTTCTGACTGCTGCAGGTCAGGATGTGAGTGGCTTACTATCTCTACTTTGCAAACACCATCCTGCCGTGACCGCAGTCTCGTAGGGAGAGTCACAGTGAAAGCAACTGGATTAGTGCCTGACTCATTCTCTCAGTGTGTTCTGTAAAATGTTTTAAAAAATTTAATTTCCTGAAATCAGACTCCTAAAATGCTCTGCACAATGTATCTCTAGATTTAGGATGGCTCTAGGCCCGTACTCACTGGAGTTTAGAAGAATGCAGAGGGATCTACTTGGACCCTATTGAATATTGAAAGGCCTAGGTAGAGTGGACATGGACAGGATATTACCTATACCGGAGAAGTCTAGGACCAGAGGGCACAGCCTCAGAAGAGAAGTGCATCCCTTTAGACTGGCGATTAGGAGGAACTTGTTTAGCCTGAGGGCATAAATCTGTGGAATTCATTAGCACTAATGTCTGTGGACGTCAAGCCTTGGGTATATTTAAAGCAGAGATTGATAGGTTCTTGATTAATCGAAGGTTATGTGGAGAAGGTAGGAGAATGGAGTTGAGAGGGATACTAAATCTGCCATGATGGAATGATGGAACAGACGATGGGTTGGACGGCCTAATTCAGCTCCCATGTCCCACAGTCTTATTTGACTAATGAGCCTCTCCCTTTGACACGTAGTTCATTCAGATCGGGTTGGATTGGAATTTGTTTATTATCGTCACATGTACCAAGATACAGTGAACAGTTTGTCTTGCTGTTGTTGTCTTGGATGAGAGGTGTACAAGATGATAAGAGGCATAGGTCGAGTGGACAGTCAGAGACCCTTTTCTAGGACGGAAGTGGCCAATAGGAGGGGGCACTGTTTTCTGGTGATTGGAATAGAGGGGGGATGATAGAGGTAAATTCTTTACACAGACAATGGTGAGTGCATGCAATGCACAGGCAGGGTGGTGGCAGAAGCAGAGACATCCCCTCGATAGGCACGTGGATGATAGAAAATGGAGGCCATGCAGAGGGAAGGGTTAGATTGATCTTAGAACACGTTGAAAGTTTGACTCAACATCGTGGGCTGAAGGGCCTCTACTGTGCCGTAATGTTCTATGGTAAAACAATAATAATGTTTATCGTGTAGAATCAAGTGTGAAAGCTGGTGAAAAGGCGAAGTGCGAGTAAATGATTAGATCATAATGAGGTAGATTGTGAGGTCAAGTCAAATTGTACCAGAGGTCTGTTCAAGAGTTTGGTAACGGTGGGTTAGAACTGTCCTTGAGCTTGCTGGTACATGGTTTTTAGGCCACCAGGCAGAAGAGTGCCCCGGCTGGACAGGGTTTTTGATTATTTTGAGGCAGTGAAAAGTGTAGACGAAGTCTGTGGAGGGGAGGGTGAGCTGTGTCTAAGTTCCTGGACTTTCTGAAATGGGAGGGTTGGAGAGGGTTTGCGTGTTGAAATGGGGAGATTGCCCACGATTGTGGACAGTGATCAGAGGATTATGGAGATTATCCTTGTGAGATGCTGGCGCAGTTGTTAAGAAATGAATCCTCTGCCATGGGAGATGAGATTTATGTGTGAAGGTCAATCAGAATCAAGTGCATTATCACTGACTTACATGACACAAAATCTGTTATTTTGTGGCTGTAGTATACATTAAAGACATAGAATTGTTTAAAAATAACTAAATATATACATAAAGGGAATAATTCTAGGCAGTGTCCATGGATTTATGGACTGTTCAGAAGTATGATGGTGGAGGGGATTTTCAGGCTCCTATACCTCCTCCCTGATGGTCCCTGAAGCCGAGGGTCCGGAATGATAGAGGGAAGACATTCTGGACAGTGGGGAGGGTTTTTCCCTGACAGAGCTGGCTGAATCTACAACCTTTCTAGAAACACGTCACCCATTACTGTCTGGGTTGGTGCAGCCTCTCACCGCAGACGAAGATGACAGTCAGCTGCCAGGTCAGCAGAAAGGTCATTGTTTACTCTCACTGCAGGACAGAGAATCAGGCAGGAAAAGTCACTGCTGACACTACCCACCCTACAGCTCTTTTCTGCAAAGTGCCATCACCATCACTATGTGCCATGCTGTATGATGTGGGTGATCACGGTCTTTCCATGACCATGATTGTTCTTGGCAAATTTTTCTACGGAAGTGGTTTGCCATTGCCTTCTTCTGGTCAGTGTCTTTACAAGACGGGTGACCCCAGACATTATCAATACTCCTCAGAGATTGTCTGCCTGGTGTCAGGGGTCACACAACCAGGACTTGTGATGAGCTCATCCACCTCCTGCTCCCATGGCTTCATGTGACCCTGATCTGGGGCTAACCAGGTGAGACACCTCGCCCAAGGGTGACCTGCAGGCTAGCAGAGGGAAGGAGCACCTCACACCTCATTTGGTAGAGACGTAGCTCCACTCCTGACAGCCAGAAAATGCTGTAGGGCTATTAAAACAAACAAAAAAAATTAATGCTGTTTTAAAGAGGCCAGAAGCCAGAGTGAAAAGGTAGAGGGAGGAAGAGGTGGAACACAAGCAGGGAGGTGGTAGGGATGCAGACAAGGGGTGCTGCAGATCTTGGAGTGACACACACAGAATCCTGGAGGAACTCAGCAAATCAGACAGGAATAAAGAGTCGAAGGGTCTCAGTCCAAAAAGCTGACTGTCATTACCCTCCATAGATGCTGTCTGACTTGCTGAAGTCCCCCAGCATTTTATGTGTCACAGAGGTCTTAACAGTTGTTCACCTGTGAGTCTGCCGGGGTGATTTATTGTATCCGGTGCTCCTGGTGTGGCCTCCTGCACATTGGTGAGACCTGACACACGGTACATGGGGGATCACTTTGCCCAGTCCCCTAACTCCAGCTGCAGTAACAGGATCTCCTGGTGGTCACCCATTTCAATTCCACTTGCCATTCTCACACTGGCATGTCTGTCCATGGCTCCTCCACACAAATTGAGGCCAAACTCAGGTTCAAAGTTCAAAAGTTATTATCAAAGTACATATATGTCTTCATATACAACCCTGAGATTCATTTTCTTGTGGGTATACTCAATAAATCCATAGAATAATAGCCAGAACAGAATCAATGGAAGACCTCATGGTCTTTCATGGATGAACTTGGGAGTTCAACCACTGTGCAAAAGGCAACAAACTGTGCAAAAACAAAAAGGAAGAAATAATATTAATAAGTAAAGCAATAAATAGCAAAAACATGAGAAGAAGAGTCCATTGGTTGTTGGAACATTTCAATGAAGGGGCAAGTGAAGTTGAGTGAAGTTATCTCCTTTGGTTCAAGAGCCTGATGGTTGAGGGCGACAACTGCTCCTGAACGTGGTGGTGTGGGTCCTGAAGCTCCTGTACCTTCTCCCTGATGGCCGCAGTGAGCAGGGAGCCTGGCTTGGGTGGTGTGGATCCTGAAGCTCCTGTACCTTCTCCCTGATGGCCGCAGTGAGCAGGGAGCCTGGCTTGGGTGGTGTGGATCCTGAAGCTCCTGTACCTTCTCCCTGATGGCCGCAGTGAGCAGGGAGCCTGGCTTGGGTGGTGTGGGTCCTGAAGCTCCTGTACCTTCTCCCTGATGGCCGCAGTGAGCAGGGAGCCTGGCTTGGGTGGTGTGGATCCTGAAGCTCCTGTACCTTCTCCCTGATGGCCGCAGTGAGCAGGGAGCCTGGCTTGGGTGGTGTGGGTCCTGAAGCTCCTGTACCTTCTCCCTGATGGCCGCAGTGAGCAGGGAGCCTGGCTTGGGTGGTGTGGATCCTGAAGCTCCTGTACCTTCTCCCTGATGGCTGCAGTGAGCAGGGAGCCTGGCTTGGGTGGTGTGGGTCCTGAAGCTCCTGTACCTTCTCCCTGATGGCCGCAGTGAGCAGGGAGCCTGGCCTGGGTGGTGGGGGTCCTGATGATGGATGCTGCTTTCCCTCAACACCTCAGATTCCATCATGGCACTCTTCAAACATGAACATTGATTTCTCTAACTTCCAGTAACCACTCCTCTCTGTTCCACAGCCCTTGTTTTCCTTTATCCCTCAGACCTCATAGCCGCTTTTCCTTCTCCTCCCCCTGCTCATGATCTGCCCATCACCCTCAGCTTCCACCCTCAGGTTCACCCCTCCTTCCCTTTATTCCATGGTTGACAGTCCTCTCCTATCGGATTCCAGTTTCTTCAGGGCTTTGCCTCTTCCACCTATCACCTCCCAGCTTCTCACATCATTCACACTACACTCCTCCAGCCCCCACAAACTTCTCCCTCTCGCCTGGAATCACCGCTCACCCACCAGCTTGTGCTTCCCCACCTCTTCCCACCATTCTTCCCCCTTCTTTTTCAGTCCTGATGAAGGGTCTTGGTCTGAACGTCAACTGTCCATTCCCTTCCATAGATGCTGCCCGACCAGGCGAACTCCTTCAGCATTTTGTCGTTGTTGCTCAGGAGATATAGTTTAACTTTAAGGGAAGCCAGCGCATCTACCTATGAGGCGATGGAGGTTCAGTAATAAATGCAGAAATACTAAAATACTCAACAGGTCAGGCAGTGTACGCAGAAAGCATAAAATAACCGAATGGACAGTTAGCATATCACATTACGGTGCCAACACTGACCGATCGGGGTTCAATTCCTTCCGTTGTCTGTACGTTCTCCCTGAGACGTCTTGGGTTTCCTCCAGGTGCTCCAGTTCCTCCCACAGACCAAAGACGCACAGGTTAGGGTTAGTGAGTTATGGGCATGATATCTTGGTGCTGGATGTGTGGTGACACTTACAGGCTACCCAGCACAAACTCCGATTTGATGCAAAATGACGGGGTGCACTACATGTTTAAGATAAACTTCAATCTCAGCCACACTTACCCAGAACTGAATAGAATAATAGATATATTTTTACCTCATTGCAACTCGTCCCTCCTGGACACACCGATAGAGAAACATACGGGCCAGTTATAGGCATTTCAAACTCTAACATATTACTGAGGTCTGGATCACATAAAGACCCAGAGCAGATTACACACCTTCCTCTGTAGCAACTCACTGTAAATACCATTAACACAGGGTGCTAACACAGGTTCTTCAGTCATAATCCTGCTGATCATAGCTTCAGATTCTTGACATTACCTCTAGACTAACATTCACTTAAAAGCATTTATTTTCAATTCCCAGTCTCTGTAACCCACTCCATCCCCCACATCCCTCTCTGTCTCTGTATCCCCCTCCATCCCCTACACCCCTCACTGTCTCTGTAAACCCCTCCATCCCCTACACCCCTCACTGTCTCTGTATCCCCTTCCATCCCCTACACCCCTCCCTGTCTCTGTATCCCCTTCCATCCCCTACACCCCTCCCTGTCTCTGTATCCCCTTCCATCCCCTACACCCCTCCCTGTCTCTATATCCCTCTCCATCCCCTACACCCCTCCCTGTCTTTGTAACCCTCTCTCCAGGCCCCTACACCCCTCCCTGTTTCTGTAACCCCCTCTGGCCCCTACACCCCTATCTCTGTAACACCCTCTGGCCCCTACACCCCTCCCTGTCTCTGTACCCCCTCCCTGTCTCTGTACACCCCTCCCTGTCTCTATATCCCCTCCCTGTCTCTATACCCCTCCCTGTCTCTGTATTCCCCCCTCCCTCTCTGTACCCCCTCCCTGTCTCTGTATCCCCTCCGTGTCTCTGTAACCCCTCCCTGTCTCTGAACCCCCTCCCTGTCTCTGTATCCCCTCCATCTCTGTTCCCCCTCCCTGTCTCTGTACCCCCTTCCCTGTCTCTGTATCCCTTCCCTGTCTCTGTATTTCCCCCTCCCTGTCTCTGTCACCCCTCCCTGTCTCTGTAACACTCTCTGGCCCCTACACCCCTCCCTGTCTCTGTACCCCCTCCCTGTCTCTGTACACCCCTCCCTGTCTCTATATCCCCTCCCTGTTTCTGTACCCCTCCCTCTCTGTATTCCCCCTCCCTCTTTGTACCCCCTCCCTGTCTCCGTATTCCCTCCGTGTCTCTGTACACCCCTCCCTGTCTCTGTATCCCCTCCCTGTCTCTATACCCCTCCCTGTCTCTGTATTCCCCCCTCCCTCTCTGTAACCCCTCCCTGTCTCTGTATCCCCTCCATCTCTGTTCCCCCTCCCTGTCTCTGTACCCCCTTCCCTGTCTCTGTATCCCTTCCCTGTCTCTGTATTTCCCCCTCCCTGTCTCTGTCACCCCTCCCTGTCTCTGTAACCCCCTCCCTGTCTCTGTACCCCCTTCCCTGTCTCTGTACACCCCCTCCCTGTCTCTGTATTTCCCCCTCCCTGTCTCTGTACTCCCTCCCAGTCTCTGTAACCCCTCCCTGTCTGTAACCCCTCCATCCCCTACACCCCTTCCTGTCTCTGTACACCCCTCCCAGTCTCTGTATCCCTTCCCTGTCTCTGTAACCCTCTCCCTGTCTCTGTACACCCCTCCCTGTCTCTGTCACCCCCCCTGTCTCTGTACACCCTCTCCCTGTCTCTGTAACCCCTCCATCCCCTAAACCCCTCCCTGTCTCTGTAACCCCCTCCAGCCCCTACACCCCTCTCTGTCTCTGTAACCCCTCCATCCCCTATACCCCTCCCTGTCTCTGTAACCCCTCCATCCCCTACACCCCTCCCTGTCTCTGTAATCCCCTCCATCCCCTACACCCTCTCCCTGTCTCTGCACCCCCTCCATCCCTTACACCCCTCCCAGTCTCTGTAACCCTCTCCAGTCCCTACACCCCTCCCTGTCTCTGTAACCCTCTCCGGTCCCTACACCCCTCCCTGTCTCTGTAACCCCCTCCATCCCCTATACCCCTCCCTGTCTCTGTAACCCCCTCCATCCCCTACACCCCTCCCTATCTCTGTATCCCCCTCCATCCCATACACCCCTCCCTGTCTCTGTAACCCTCTCCCCAGGCCCTTACACCCCTCTCTCTCTGTAACCCCTCCATCCCCTACACCCCTCCCTGTCTCTGTAACCCCCTTCCCTGTCTCTGTATCCCCTCCCTGTCTCTGTCACCCTTTCTTGTCTCTGTAACCCCCTCCCTGTCTCTGTAACCCCCTTCCCTGTCTCTGTATCCCCTCCCTGTCTCTGTTTCCCCCTCACTGTCTCTGTAACCCCTCCCAGTCTCTGTAACCCCTCCCTGTCTGTAACCCCTCCATCCCCTACACCCCTTCCTGTCTCTGTACACCCCTCCCTGTCTCTGTATCCCCTCCCAGTCTCTGTAACCCCTCCCTGTCTCTGTACACCCTCTCCCTGTCTCTGTATCCCCTCCCTGTCTCTGTAACCCCTCCGTCTCCGTAACCCTCTCCCTGTCTCTGTACACCCTCTCCCTGTCTCTGTATCCCTTCCCTGTCTCTGTATACCCCTCCCTGTCTCCGTATCCCCTCCCTGTCTCTGTAACCCCTCCATCCCCTACACCCCTCCCTGTCTCTGTACCCCCTTCCCTGTCTCTGTATCTCCTCCCTGTCTCTGTAACCCCCTCCCTGTCTCTGTCACCCCTCCCTGTCTCTGTATCCCCTTCCTGTCTGTTTCCCCCTCCCAGTGTCTGTAACCCCTCCCAGTCTCTGTACCCCCTCCCTGTCTGTAACCCCTCCATCCCCTACACCCTCTCCCTGTCTCTGTACCCCCTCCCAGTCTCTGTAACCCCTCGCTGTCTCTGTAACCGCTCCCAGTCTCTGTAACTCCTCCATCCCCTACACCCCTCCCTGTCTCTGTTCCACTGTTCCTCCTTCGTTTTGGTTTCAGTCAATCCAATCGGCCAGTGTACCCATTGTTCACTGGCCAGCCTCACTCCTGGTATTCTGAGCTGGGACCGCCAGTTGCTTCACTTAATTCACGCACATGGAAACACACTCTGAAATGCATTGTTTCTGTGCCATGGACTGACACAGTCTGAGGATCATCCTGGGGGGGGGGGCAGGGGCAGCCCACAAGGGTCACCACCCTTCCAGCGCCAATACAGCATGCCCACAACTCACCGACCCGAACGGGTTCGTCTTTGGAATGTGGGGGGAAACCAGAGCACACTGTTGTGGGGCGAACATACAGGCTGCTCGCAGTTGAACCCCAAACCACCAGCACTGCACTACGTCACACGAACCACCGTACTAGAATACGGACTCTCACCAAGAGCCCTCCCCATCGAGGACCTGCCCTCTTCCCAATGCTACTGTCAGGGAGGAGGTCCGTGAGCCAGCAAACCCACACTGAATGTTTTAGGAACAGCTTCTTTCACTCCGCCGTAAGTTTCCAAACAGTCCATGAACCCATAAACACTACCTCATTATCCTTCTTTTGCACTAATTATTTATTTTAACCCAAAATATACATTTTTAATGTCCTGTACCGTACTGCTGCCAAAAATCTCGTAGGGCAGCATGACAGTGTGGTGTTTAGTACAATGCAACCCGGGTTCAATTCCCTCTGCTGCCTGTAAGGAGTTTCGATCTCCCTGTAACCACGTGGGTTTGCTCCGGTTTCCTCCCCCAGTTTAACAACGAACCAGCTGGTAGGTTAATTGATGAAGTAAATTGTCCTGTGATTGGGCGGCGTGCCTATTCCGTGCTGTATCTCAATAATAAATAAATAAGGAATAAAAAACTTGAATCATGGATGGCAGGTGTATGGAGGGCTATGGTCCAGGTTGACGGGACTAAGCAGAGTAATAGTACAGCACAGTCTAGGCAGGCCAAAGGGCTGTTTCTATGCTGTTGTGATCTATGACTAATTCCCGGTGTCAAAACCCTCCCACCCTCTTCTCCACCCACTCGCCTTCCCCCTCAACCAGTCTCACCGCTTACCTGCCAACTTGTACTCCCCCTCCACACACCTTCTTACTCTGCATTCTGCCCCCTTCCTTTCCGGTCCTGATGAAGGTTTTCAGCGTGAAAGCTTTGTAACTTCAAGCATTAAAATAATTCAAAGGAAGACAGTGCAGTCCAAAATGTGGGTCCAACTTCGATTTTACTTTAAGTGAGGGGTGCATGATTATCATGGTGGCATCATGGCATGTGCAATTCATGAACTCTTACATACACCTGGAATTAATTAGTTAAATAGGCAGGAATGCTTAATCACCCTATATGTATTCAAGATTACTCAAATGTCATTGAAATATTAAATACATGAGAGAAACTTTGTTTCCCTCCATAGGTGTTCAAAGTTCAGGGTACATTTATTGTCAAAGAATGTCTTTTGTATACAACTCTGAGATTCATCTTCTCCAGAGAGCCAGGAAACAAAGAAGACCATGGAAGCTGTTCAAAGTAAAACATCAATCCCCAATTGCT